>NC_134398.1:76848686-77148686 GCF_050003625.1 Haematobia irritans
TGCAAAATATCAGCCAGATTTAGATATAGCTTCCATATATATCTTTCGTCCGATTTAGATTCATATGACCACAGAGGCCAAAGTTTATAACCGATCTTCGTGAAATTTTGCACAGAGGGTAGAATTGACATTCTACCAATGCTTGGTAAATTTGATTGAAATCGGTTCAAATTTAGATATAGCTCCCATATATATCTTTCGTCCGATTTGAACTTATATGGCCACAAAAGCCAGAGTTTTGGCGTGATTTGCTTCAAATTTTACACAAGGGGTACGTTTAATAGTATCGTTAAGTGTGTCAAATTTTGTTAAAATCGGTTCAGATTTAGATATAGCTCACATATATATCTTTCGCCCGATTTGGACTTATATGGTCTCAAAAGTCAGAGTTTTGCCCTGACTTACTTCAAATTTTGCACAAGCGGTACTTTTAACGATAATATTGTATGTGCCAAATATGGTCAAAATCGATTCAGATTTAGATATAGCTCCCATATATATCTTTCGTCCGATTTGAACTTATATGGCCTCAAAATCCAGGGTTTTGCCGTGATTTGCTTCAAATTTCGCGCAAGGAGTGCGTTTAGTAGTATCGGTAATTGTGCCAAATTTGGTTGAAATCGGTTCAGATTTAGATATGGCTCCCATATATATCTTCCGTCCTATTTGCACTCATATGACCAGGGGGCCAAAGTTATACTCCCATTTACATGAAATTTCGCATAGATAGCAGAATTATTATTCTAACTATACATGTCAAATTTAGTCAAAATCGGTTCAGAATATATATAGCTCCCATATATACGTACACCAAAGTTGGGGAAATATGGTAGACTGTTACACATTTTAGACCCATTTTCAATGGAAGTTTCCTCCAATTAACTGGATAGCGTTAGCCGATTTAAATTTTAATTCTAAAGATTTTGTAGAAGTAAAAAAATTGTCTCCTTTATATAGCTTCCAGCAAATGTGAAGTAGTTGAGATGTAACACAAATTTTGGCCTACATAGGGGTGAAGGGTATAATATAGTCGGCCCCGCCCGACTTTAGACTTTCCTTACTTGTTTTTCTTTTCTTTTTCCTTGTTGCGAGAAAAAAAGCCAAAACAAAATAGAAATAAGGAAATTATAGAAAATAATAATAATTACTTATTTATTTGTTTGTCTAATTAGAATTTTGAACAGGAATACATCCAGCTTTAGCTGTCTGCTGCCTAACAGAAATGTGTTTCTCTTTGGACGTTTAACTTGGGCGTTTTGAACTTTCCTTCTGGCCTCTATCTCCTTTACTAAAATTCACATATATTTTAAATCCTTGTTTGTTTTTCTTTTTTTTTCTTTTGTCTTTTGCTGTTACGTTTTTTATTATTCTTTCGAGCCGTTATTTGACGTATGACTATCTAATTTCTTTGTCTTTATTTTAGTTTTATTTTTTTTTTCTGTGCCGATTTTTGGTAAAGATTTACTTCTTTTCTTTTTTTACAGTTTGAACTACTTGTTTTTCTTATACATTTACTTTATATAGTTTGGACATTGGTTTTATTTTAGTTCTTATCGCTTTACACATTTTCTTAGTCATGAACAATTATTAATTTATTTATTTTTAATGTATATAGATTTATTTTCTTGCTTTTTTTGTTTGTTTAGCCCTATGGTTTTAGAAAATTTCTGTTTTCTTTTATCTTTCTTAGATTTGTTATAAATTTGTCATGAAATATACATTTTTAATACACCCTCATACACTGAAAAACAGTGAACCCTTTTCCATTGCAAAATGAACTAAACTGTAGTAATATTGACCATGATTTAGCCCTTAAGATTTTTTTCAATTTGTCTAGTTTATAATTCTCTTAAATTTTAGTTCATCTATGGCATTGTATTTTAGTTCAATTTTACAACACCATAAGATTTATATACCCCTACCAAGTTAAAAAGTCAGTATTATTTTGGTTTACTTGCTTATTTTGAGGGAAACCCGATAATAAAAATTGGTTAACAGTCTCTTTAAAATGTCGACGACAAAACTATTTTTAAATCAATCATTCCACAGTACAGAGAAATTAAATAATTAAAGGAACAGCAAACCGATTTACTATTATGAAAATTTTCATACATTAAAATTAAAATTTCGTTAAGCAAAAGTACTTTATTATAAAAACTTATGATGAAAGCTCTTAATACAATGTTTTTTGAGAATAAAAATTATTACCACGTGGAACAGGGAGTAGTTCATTTGAACTCGCTGTTTGGACATTTCGACTTATCCTTTTTTTATTCATCGTAGGTAATTTTTTCACATATCTTGCTGGAAAAAAATGGAAACAATAATGAAAATTGTTCAAAATGAACACCATGTAATGAAATATAATTTTTAATTCTTCATTTTAGCTTGTAACTTACCATATTTGGGGGCATTTTATCAAATGGTGTAAGGAATTCAACTTTTCTTTGGAAAACGTATCTCATAAAATTTGTACCTGAAACAATTAGAGAAATAATGGAGTATTCTATATAAACTCATAAAACTGTGTTGTTATCAATGTGAAGGATATAATAAAATATATATTCTAGTTGAAAGAAACCCAAAGTTTTAATATAAAACTTACCAATTCTCTATTAAATTATACGCTGAGGGGAAATATAAAAAGTTGTCCACATTTATTTGGGTTACTCTGAAATTAAATATTTATTTTTTACATTAAATAAAATTATTAAATAAAGGGTGATTTGTTAAGAGCTTGATAACTTTTTTTTAAAAAAAAACGCATAAAATTTGCAAAATCTCATCGGTTCTTTATTTGAAACGTTAGATTGGTCCATGACATTTACTTTTTGAAGATAATTTCATTTAAATGTTGACCGCGGCTGCGTCTTAGGTGGTCCATTCGGAAAGTCCAATTTTGGGCAACTTTTTCGAGCATTTCGGCCGGAATAGCCCGAATTTCTTCGGAAATGTTGTCTTCCAAAGCTGGAATAGTTGCTGGCTTATTTCTGTAGACTTTAGACTTGACGTAGCCCCACAAAAAATAGTCTAAAGGCGTCAAATCGCATGATCTTGGTGGCCAACTTACCGGTCCATTTCTTGAGATGAATTGTTCTCCGAAGTTTTGCCTCAAAATGGCCATAGAATCGCGAGCTGTGTGGCATGTAGCGCCATCTTGTTGAAACCACATGTCAACCAAGTTCAGTTCTTCCATTTTTGGCAACAAAAAGTTTGTTAGCATCGAACGATAGCGATCGCCATTCACCGTAACGTTGCGTCCAACAGCATCTTTGAAAAAATACGGTCCAATGATTCCACCAGCGTACAAACCACACCAAACAGTGCATTTTTCGGGATGCATGGGCAGTTCTTGAACGGCTTCTGGTTGCTCTTCACTCCAAATGCGGCAATTTTTATTATTTACGTAGCCATTCAACCAGAAATGAGCCTCATCGCTGAACAAAATTTGTCGATAAAAAAGCGGATTTTCTGCCACTGATTTTGGTAATAAAATTCAATGATTTGCAAGCGTTGCTCGTTAGTAAGTCTATTCATGATGAAATGTCAAAGCATACTGAGCATCTTTCTCTTTGACACCATGTCTGAAATCCCACGTGATCTGTCAAATACTAATGCATGAAAATCCTAACCTCAAAAGAATCACCCTTTAGGTTTTCAAAAAATCTAATGAAAAAAAAAAAATAATAATATGCATAAAAAACCAAATATTCTTGATAACTGTCATCATTCGTCAAATTGACGACACGTAATTTCATTTTCGATTTAAAATGTATTTTAGTCTATTGGGAAATGGTAAATTTAAGTTATACTAATTCGACCGTTTTATGAATTTTTGTTTTATACTAATTAAAACCGAATTGAATAAGAAAATAAAGTCAAGTTTGGTTCACTTTTCGCTCACGATGAAAATTATAGCGTCTTGAAATGAGCCGTAGTCAAAATGACGAAGGATGACGTTAATGTATAAAAAATAAGGATGACTGTCCAGGGCTAAAAGGAAGTTAAAGAATCCTTACCAATTCACTATTAAATTACAGGCAAAGGAGTACTAAAAATTTGTCCAAATTTTTAAGGGGCTATTCTGAAATTAAATATTTGTTTTTACATTAAAAATATTACATTGGTTTCCAAAAAATTTGATTAAAGAAATACTAAAATAAGGCATTAAAAACTGTAATTTTGATGATAAAAAGATCACAAAAACGTAAATATTCTAGTTGAAATAAAGCCAATTTTAAAAGAAAACTTACCAATTCTCTATTTTGTAAATTTGTTCGAATCCCTCTGGAGTTGCTCTGAAATTAAATATTGTTTTTACAACAAAGAAGAACATTAAACTGTTTCCAAAAAAAATTAATTAACAAATAATAATATACATAAAAAATATTATTTTTAAAAGAAAAGTCATATTAAAAAAATACTTACCAATTTATCAATAAACTATACGCTGAGATATAACAAAAATTTTCCAAATTCATCTGGAATTGATATTAATTTTTACATAGAATAATAAAAATTTCAATACACTTTCAATTTCAACATATTTTCCTAAATATTCGTAATAACTTTTATCTAAACTACCGATAAAATATTAATAACTTTCATTTAAAAGGTTTAATAAACAAACACCAATATATGTCTCAAAAATACAAAATATTCCATGCCTTTATATTCCCTTGTTGCATACCTATTTAAAAGATGCAACAGCCCACGCCAACGCCAACTATACAACTGAAGCATGCCAAACAAAACCAAGCAAAGCCAAAACATTCCTACAACAACAAAAACACATGTGCCTTTATTGAAAACAACACCTCATCCAGCCAAATAAACCATCCGCGAATAACAAACACACACACGCACACACACAAACCACTAAATGAACAAAAATAAAAACAACCCCACGCTCATGTATACACAACAAAACTCAAGTAACATCATATTTACATTAATCACATTCCACTATGCCGATAAAGATCTCTGTACTATGCATCGCATCTGCTGACAATTTACTCTAAGAATAATATTCGTAAAGGCACACCAGTTTATGAACGATGAAACGTTAAACTTAAAATTTGCAAAAAATTCATGAAATGTTATCAACCATTTTTGACGAAAATGTCTATAAATTTAATTACATGTGAACTAAAAATATTTCATTGGGTAATTTTTTACCAACAATTATTAACTATAGGAATTGGCAGTAAGAAATTGCTATCCACTTTCAAGTTCATTTTTCGTAAACAAATATTTTCTCATACAAAAAAATCTTATAGTAAATGGCACTTATTATTTAGAAAATACTTTACATTTCACAAGTACTTTTATAGCATGACAAACGAATTTTTAACTACCAGTTAAGAAATTTTTTAAGGAAATTTCCATCGTATTTTGTAGGCCATGAACTAAACGATTGCTACTTAGAATTTGTAAAATTTCCTTTCGAGTAGTTAATTTTCGTTGAAGATACGAAAAATGAACTAAAATTCTGGAAAATTCTTATAATAAATTATTGTAAAAATCTTCTTAAATTTACGAGACACTTTTTTTTCTGTGTAGAGGTATATGGTTGTCTGCTATTTTTTTATTGTTGTCTTTTCTCTTTGTTATAAGAATTCTGACTTTGTTGACACTGAATTTTCGTTATTTCTAAAAATCAGTAAATTGTCTGATGCCACTGAAAAGTTCCGATAATAAAAAAGACGTCAGAAAAAGTTGATCAACACGACCCGTTCCCCACGAACAATCTCTCCCGGAAGTCTCTCTGTTTTCTTTGTCAGTCTGCTACCGGTTTAAAGAGGTCGCCGTGCCGGATTACAGGAGTGTATTCGGCAATGATCAGAGATGGGATGTATGGAAAGTGTGCTAAGCAGGTATGGAAAGTGTGCGTAAGTACAGCAGCACATGAACATATATATTTCTAAGGGTATCCTAATAACTCGTGTGGTCTTGATACATGAATAGAGCCGGGCAACCACAAAACTACACCATGAATAAATGTCGGCGATGGTATACTCCCATAATTTTCCCATCTAATCCTGCCAATCTATACAAAGAATTCCCCAATGTGTCTACGACAATACATTTGATATTCACTGGGGCTAGGTTAGGTTAGGTGGCAGCCCGATGTATCAGGCTCACTAAGACTATTCAGTCCATTGTGATACCACATTGGTGAACTTCTCTCTTGTCACTGAGTGCTACCCGATTCCATGTTAAGCTCAATGACAAGGTACCTCCTTTTTATAGACGAGTCCGAACGGCCTTCCACATGGCAGTGAAACCACTTAGAGAAGAAACCAAAGACTTTGTAATTATAACAAGATGTCCAAATTGCCTCTTGTTCTTGAATAGATAAAAGTGCACGACTTTAGGTTCACACATGTTCGTTATCTATTTTGCTTGTTGGAAGGTTTCTTTGCAACATTTTCTCCAATTCCTCTTTAAAATTGTATTGGTAGCAATTATGTGTGTAAATAGCTGTGTTCGGGGGCCAATAATGTATAATAATTTGTGACTCTAAAATTTTTTGTTTAGACAAAAACACGAACAAAAAGAGATAAAAAACAACAATTGACAAATAAAGAAGTTAAAAGAGGGAAACATTTTGAATTGGCCGCTACTACGGGCGTGTTTCCAAAATTAAAACAAGTTTAGCCGTTAAAATTGCCATTTTTATCATCATATAATTATAAATAAACCATATTAGTCATTATGTCCTTTATGGCAATGCAATTTGTAAAGATACCAATAAAGACACAACAAAATAAAAATAAACACAATTTACTTGAAGTAATTTCTTTTGGCATAAATGTTGAATGAAAAGAGTGCAGAAACAGGCCTATTAACCAAATTGAAAATTCTTCATTTTCTTTTCTTTTTTAGATTCGTAACATCATACCCATTTTTTTCCAACTCTCTCATACATGTATGGACCTAAACCCATGAGCCTATATAGACATCTTGTTATTTCAGATAATCTTTGGAAGAACCCCTCAGAAATGTCACCAGCATTACTGAGGTGGGATAATCCACCGCTGAAAAACTTTTTGGTGTTAGGTCGAAGCAGGAATCGAACCCACGACCTTGTGTATGTGAGGCGGGCACGCTAACCATTGCATCACTGGGGCTAGTTTTGGATTATATCTCTCACATTTGTTGCTCAGTTTAAAATTCATGAGCCTTTTCCAAACTTTCTGTGATTCTATCCCGGATAAGTTGTAATTGATCAGACACATTACCCATTGCAAAATCCGCATCCTTCAAAGAGCCTAACTTGCGAATGAGATCATAGGTGGAACCATGTTGTATCATATTCACTCCGAAAATGGAGTAGCATGGAGGCATTTTCACTTAAGCATGGTGCGCACTCCGGAAACGAATTGTTTACCGTTGTCAGAATGAATAAACTCCGGCACACCAAATAAATTGAACAATATTTTCGTGGAAATAGTTGATGTAGCCGCACGCATAGGTTGCAGCAATACAAATTTAGAAAAGTGATCAAGACATACAAATAGCATAGTATACCCGTCTCTGCTTCTAGGGTAGGGGCCCATAAAATCGATATACACTCTCTGGAATGGTCGTTCCGTAATGAACTGTTTGCCCATTACGGGTTGCTTGAAAGAGCCAGTATTCTTGCTAGAACAGCAAAATTCACATGATTTTACCATCTGCTGAACGTCTCTGGCCATACCTGGCCAGAAATAGCGTTCCCGAAATGAAGCGTCTTCTCGATTCCCCCATGACCTGCGGATGGGGAGCAATGGGTTGCGAAAGTTAGGTCAGATCTAAGACCACTTGGGACCCATAGTTTCTAGGCCTTGTCCATTTCCCAAAATACCATTTCATAAATTTGCATATTCGTCTAAGTCGAAATGAGAACTAGTAAGGTCTATATCCAATACGCTATTCGTTGGCTCTGTCCCATGAGCCACTTGAGGCTGGCATGGTCTGTAGTTATTGAAAAGGAAGCCCCTCGATATGTGCCAGGAATTTCTTAACGCTCAGCACTGCGGCATAGCACTCCAGCTCAGTGGTGTTATAATTGCGCTGATCTTTGTTAAGTTTTCAGGACATATATACGATGGGTCTTTCGTGGCCGCCGTCATCAAACTGAAATAATACTCCACCAACCCCAAGCAACGAAGCATCACACTGGACATAAAATCGTTTCCCGAAGTCGGGGTTCACAAAAACAGGTGCCGTGGAAAGGCCAACCTTGAGTCGATTAAACGAGACCAGTGCCTCGTCGGATAGCGCAAAATTTCTCACTTTGTCCTTCACCAAACATTCGTGCAAGTGTGCGGCGATTGCGGCATAGTCGTAAATGAACCGCCGATACCACCCACACAATCCCAAAAATCGGCGAAGTTGTTTTGGAGTCTTAGGAATAGGGAAATCACTCACAGCCTCTACTTTAGCGTAATCCGTGCGTATGCATCCATTTCCCACCACAAAGTCGAGATATCGCACCTTCTTCTGACAGAACTTGCTCTTTTCTACGTTTTTAGTAAGACCAGCCCTTGTCAAATGTCCAGCATCCTCCTTCAGCAAGTCCATGAACTGATCGAACTGGACACATACCACCAAGAGGTCGTCAAGGCACACAAAAACGTTATTCCTGATGGATGCAGGTATAACCTTGTCCATTAAGTTAACCTAACCTAACCTAGTCCTTATTCGACACTTGTATGATATGTTTCTCAAGCGAAGTTCTGCCCAACCCCAACTGAGAATACGAAGGAAATTTTTGCTTCGCCTCTTCTAACTTATACCTCTGCAGTGCCGTCAATTGATGTTGGTTTGGGATCAGTCTCCATATTGCACATTTCCGAAACGTTGTGAACATTATTTCTCCCCAACCAGTGGTATACCAAAAGTCCGCCAGAAATCGATACCAAAATAGATTTCCTGTTCCAAATGAGGAACTATTAAGAAATCTAAATTTATGGTTTCAATTTTCAACACCACTGGCAGGTTTACAATACCAACAATCGGAGAGGATCCCCCATTTGCTGTCTTAACATTCTGTCATTGAAACTTTACAACTCTGCCCTCAAGGCCTGCCAAAAATTCGTCGGAGTTCTTGCCAATGCAGCAAGTCGCAGCCCCTGAGTCTAGAAGTGCCAAAACATCCTTACCTCCAACGACCGTCTTAGCAAACATCCTGCCGTCTTCACCCACACACACTATAGTTTCCAAAGCCATTCTCTTTCCCTTCTTTATCATGCCGATCTTTTCCCTTAACCGCTGAATCTTCCGATACTTTCTTTTCCTAACCTTTAGCTCCTCTCAAAATATTCTTGCCCTTGCACGTTCGTACTCCATCTTACGTTCATGCAATGGTTTAACAGGTATGGAAGGTCGCGGACTCATACAGAGAGGAGGCTCTCTTCTTAAAATAGTTATGTTATTTTGGTTCCTTCGAGTTGTGGCAGAGACTCCCGGACAGTTCCGCCACAACAGAATTTTTTGCATAAGTGCAAAATGACTGGTCACCACCGCATGCAAACCACTTCATATCATGAAAAGTGGAACGTCAGATGTTTGCGGGTCTGACCCCTTGAGAATTTTTCGGGTAGAAATCACCCGGCATTCCGCGGGTGAAACAAAGGTTCAGGTGAAAGGGGGAAGTGCAAAATTTTACCTGGGCTTGAGTGGTCTGTATGCCTCTCGCCACACCACTCTGACCATGGTCATTATCTCTGGTTGCATCTGTCGTCCCCGAATTTCCTATACTCACTTGGCTGTTCGGTATACTTGACGACCGCAATTGGGAATTTTTCGTACCGAAAGCCTCAACGTTTATCTTAGAAGTGCCCTCTATTTCAGTCCAAGCCGAAATTTCATTGACCTGTCTCGAACGTAACTTATTCTCTTTTAATAGTTTCTCTGCTCTCCTACACTCATCTCTCATCTCAGCTATTGTCTTGAATTTGAGTGGTAAGGTAAGACTAGCTAGATTACCTCGGAAATTTCCCCTTATTATTCTTTCTTTTGAAGTCTAAACGTCAGGTTGTGGATATCGGTATAAAAGTAATCGAAGCTTTCACCGATCTTCGGCTTCCTTTCCATGATTTCCCTTATAATTTCATAATCCGAGTCCGATGGGCGAAAATGATTCAGTAATTCCCTCTTCAGCTCAAAATATCTAAAATCCACATCGTCCGCATTATCTTCCAAAATTTGCCAGTACCATTTTGCGGCATACCCTGTTACTAGGCACTGGAAGTCAATGAACAATTGTGAGAACCGTATATTGTATTGCTCCCTCATCTTTTCGATCCGAAAAACAACGGTCATGTCACGACCAGACCTACCAAATTTTAAAACTCACTAATACTATAAGAAATATCCGGGCCACTGTGTCGCACATTCCCGCCCTTATGTGTCTGAGATTGTAATTGGGTACATGGGTGCGTATGAGTAGTGTCTGATTCCCCATTTTGGAGTAACTGTGAGTTCGTACCTCCCCCATTTATATTTTGAGGGGTGGAACTCGAATTTGGTGGTAAAATGGCAGAAGAATGGGTTGAATTTTCTACCGTTTCAACTCTATGACTTAAGGTTAATATATCACTCCTCATCTGACGAATCTCATTCATGCATGTCGCCATCATCTGGTTCTGCTGAGATAAAACTGCTAGCAGCTGGGAAAATTGGTTACTGGTATCGGTACCACCCAAAGCTGAAGCCTGGGGTTCCCCGCTTGAAGGATTTCCTCCTTCTTGATTATTTTGTGACATGTTAACCACTCTCTCTAGTTTCTGTGAAAAATTTAGTGAATCGTTCCCACTATTTATTGTTAACTCACGTGTTTGAGCTACCCCGGCAGAACCTCTTATCAGTGAATTCCTACCAAACACGAGTGTACAGTTCTGTACAGTGGTCTTTTATATTTCCAAATTGCCATCAGCATAGTTTGCTTTATACAAACATTGTTGACTGTTATCTAGGTGAAAAAATGCGCATGTGTTCTTGTCTGTAGACAGAAGTGTTATCAGCCGTCTACCTAAAAATACTAGAACCATTAGGGCTGATAATACACAGATGAGTATGCTATTCATGCGTATAGTAATAAAATCCATGTGTTGACTGTTATCTAGGTGAAAAAATGCGCATGTGTTCTTGTCTGTAGACAGAAGTGTTATCAGCCGTCTACCTAAAAATACTAGAACCATTAGGGCTGATAATACACAGATGAGTATGCTATTCATGCGTATAGTAATAAAATCCATGTGAGGGATTTTCCACACGAAGAGATAACACCAAGCACTTAGCTATAATTAGAATAAGAAGTATTTTACCTTCTAGTATCTAAGTCATTGTAAATTTAACAATAAATTGAGTTTCCATTAAACCATCAAGGCGTACACATCTTTTATTTTTCTTCCTTCACCTGTGTCTTTAATGTACAACTAGGAGTCGTTGTACATTTTGGTACCCCGACGTTAGGTAGGCATACTGAAAATGTCTAACATAATCTATCAATGTGATAAAAAAAACGCAGGGCTCAACAAGTGAGTGGGTAGTGCTGTGAGCGTTAGATAAAAAGTGTAGTTAAATTTCGAGGAAGGAATTTTCTAATAAATTAAAAAGAATACATTTCGTGAAAATGTTTTTCGAAGAAATCATTCAAAATCAAAGGGTGTTGAGTTGTCTACGATTCTATGAGTTAAAGAAGGATTTTATAGAAAATGATGGGGAGCTCCGTCGTTTGGGAGAAGTTCCATACGAAAATAATATATTCACTATAGGTGTGGAGTATTCTTTTAAAACATTTTATCATCTAGGCAGCCTTGTTATAATTAAAACAGGTACTGAAATTAGGAACGAGGAAGTATCCTTTAAAGTAAATGGATTTATATACGAAGAACTTAGGAATCTTTTGGAAAAAGAATATTTTCTTGGCATTTGTGCTGATGTTATCAGAAATGTTAACTCAATAAAATTAGCAACAGAAAAATTGAACATTAAAAACGATTATGTTGAAATCGGTGGAATGTGGTTTCCATTAAGAATAGAAATTCCTAAATTAGTCTCAATCGTGGATGATATTAGTGAAGACCATTTTGAAGTAAATGGAATGTGGTTTTCTATAATAAAACTTCCAGATTTGAACTGTGAAGAAACTTTTGAGGAACCAATAGGCGATAAAAATTCCATGCTTACTAAGAGCAAAGAAAAAATAACGCCATCGGACTGGAGGTCGGAAAGGTTCATCCAAACTGAGAATGGTTTGGATGAGAATAATATCGACATGTCAGAGACAAAGACAGTGGTCCCAAAAGATATAAAAGCATCGAAAGGAAGAAAGGTGCAACGCGATATGTTGTGTGATTGTGAACGCAATATTAACGTTGTTTCAAAACCTGATTTGAGTATCGATTCAGAGATGGCTGTGGTAAACATATTAAAGAAACCACAGAAAAAGAAGGATGTAATAGCTGTCAGGCATGAGAAGTCGGAAACAGCAACTAGTGGGATAACATCACCATCCACTGGAGCGAAATCAATGAACTTTACAACAAATGGTCCAAAATTTAAGACAGCACTTCCGAAACAAGAGACGCTTGAAGAATCTGAGACGGCAAACAAATGGAGTGGATTATCTAAGACAAATAAAACCGGTGAGCAAACTGCCGAAACTATACACAAAATGAATAAGGAAAAGAAGACTGGTTCAGCTGAGATAGACGAAGAGCCAATTAAATCAAAATATGCTTTGGTTACTGCTACAAATACGAGATCAATCTACGACAAGGAAATCCAAAAGATAAAGGAGCTAGATCAATTGAAGGATTTGGTCTTAACTATCAAAGGTTTTCATTGTGATTATATACTGTTATCACGAGATAAGGTAGTTGTAAGCGGAATAATCGTATTCAAATTATATCATCGTTGGAAAATAGAATCCATTACTAGCTGGCTGCTGCAATTGCACGCACAGAAAAAAATTTCACGAAAATTTTTCCAATTAAAATTTTAATTGAGTTTGAAAAGATATTCAATTAAAAATTTAATTGAATCAACAAATTTTTTAATTGAAACAAAAATCAATCACAACAATTAATAGTATCAATTAATATTTTAATTGGATCAATTAATTTTTTAATTGGCATTCAATTAATTTTTTAATTGATACTATCATTTCCGTGATTGAAGACATTTCAATTAAAAAATTAATTTGATCAATTAATTTCGTGATTGAATAAGAAAAAAATTTGTTTGTGTGCGCCAAATTAAAAAACGTAAATTATAATCATTTATGTCCTCCATATTTAGTTAAAATCCATATTTTGTAATTCTTTCTACATAATCTAAAAATAATTTTAAAAGATTAGGATCTTTTAAGGCCGGCAGTATGTACAGTTCTGTACAGTGGTCTTTTATATTTCCAAATTGCCACCAGCATAGTTTTCTTTACACAAACATCGTTGGCTGTTATCTAGATGATAAAATGCGCATGGGTTCTTATCTGTAGACAGAAGTGTTATCAGTGGTCTACCTAAATATACTAGAACCATTAGGGCTGATAACACACATATGAGTATGCTACACATGCGTATACACCCAGAAAAAAGTGCCTTCGAAACTAAAGGAAACATTTTTCATCAACATAGTTTATCCATTTTATTTCCATTAAGGTAAATTTTTGTGAGAAATAATAAAATTTACTCGTTTCAGTAAAAAAATCCTAAACTGTACACTGAAAAAACAGTGAACCCTTTTCCATTGCAAAATGAACTAAACTGTAGTAATATTGACCATGATTTAGCCCTTAAGATTTTTTTCAACTTGTCTAGTTTATAATTCTCTTAAATTTTAGTTAATCTATAACATTGTATTTTAGTTCATTTTTACAACACCATAAGATTTATATACCCCTACCAAGTTAAAAAGTCAGTATTATTTTGGTTTACCTGCTTATTTTTTGGGAAACCCGATAATAAAAAGTGGTTAACAGTCTCCTTAAAATGTCGACGACTAAACTATTTTTAAATCAATCATTCCACAGTACAGAGAAATTAAATTATTAAAGGAACAACAAACCGTTTTACTATTATGAAAATTTCCATACGTTAAAATTAAACTTTCTTTAAGCAAAAGTACTTTATTGTAAAAACTTATGATGAAAGTTCTTAATACAATGTTTTTTTGTGAATAAAAATTATGACCACGTGACTTATCCGTTTTTTATTAATCGTAGGTAAATTTTTCATATATCTTGCTGAAAAAAATGGAAGCAATAATGGAAATTGTTAAAAATTAACACCATGTAATAAAATATAATTTTTTAATTATTTATTTTAGCTTGTAACTTACCATATGTGGGGGCATTTTATCAAATGGTGTAAGGAATTCAACTTTTATTTGGAAATCGTATCTCATAAAATTTGTACCTGAAACAATTAGAGAAATAATGAAGTATTCTATATAAACACATAAAAGTGTGTTGTTATCGATGTGAAGGATATAATAAAATAAATATTCTAGTTGAAAGAAAGCCAAAGTTTTAATATAAAACTTACCAATTCTCTATTAAATTCTACGCTAAGGTTAAATAGTTATCGAAATTCATTTGTGGATACTCTGAAATTAAATATTTATTTTTTACATTAAATAGAAAACATTAAATTGGTTTCCAAAAAATCTAATTAAAGAAATAATATGCATAAAAAAACTAAATATTCTGGTTAAAAGAATGTTAAAGAAAGCTTACCAATTCATAAAAATGTTTCCAAATTGTTATTCTGAAATTAAATATTTGTTGTTTACAATAAAAATATTAAATTTGTTTCCAAAAATATTTGATTATTGTAATACTAAAATAAGGTATTGAGAACATGTAATTTTGATAATAAAAAGGTCATAAAAATTTAAATATTCTAGTGAAAAGAAAGCCAAATTTTAAAAGAAAACTTACCACTTCTCTATTAAATTATATGCTGAGGAGGAATATAAAAATATGCCCGAATCCATCTTGGGGTTGCTCTGAAATTAAATATTTTTTTTACAACAAAGAAAAGCATTAAACTAGTTTCAAAAAAAAAATAATAATAATAATTAGCAAATAATGATATAAATAAAAAATATCCTTTTTAAAAGAAAACCATATTTTAAAAAGAATACTTGCCAATTTATGATTAAAGTATATGCTGAGGTGTAACAAAAATTTTCCAAAAATATTTGATTAAAGTAATAGTAAAATAAGGTATTAAGAACCTGTAATTTTTGACAATAAAAATGTCATTTAAAAGTAAATATTCTAGTGAGAAGAAAGCCAATTTTTAAAAGAAAACTTACCACTTCTCTATTAAATTATACGCTGAGGAGAAATATAAAAATTTGCCCGAATCCATCTGGGGTTGCTCTTAACTTAGATATTTTTTTACAACAAAGAAAAACATGAAACTTGTTAAGAAAAAAAAAATAATAATAATTAGCAAATAATAATATACATAAAGAATATTATTTTTTATAAGAAACCCACATTGAAAAAGAAGTCTTACCTATTTATCATTAAACTATACGCTGAGGTGTTACAAACAATTTTCCAAATTCATCTGGAGTTACTCTGAAATTGAATATTTATTTTTTACATTGAATAATAAAAATTAAATTAGATAAAACAATTTCAATATACTTTCCATTTCAGCATTTTTTCCTAAATATTGAACATTCTTAATAACTTTTTTCTTTCGCTAAAATATTAATAACTTTCATTTCAAAGTTTTAATAAAAAAACACCAATATATGTCTAAAAAAACCAAAATATTCCATACATTTATATTCCCTTGTTACATACTTGCTAAAAAGATGCAACAGCCCACGCCAACGCCAACTATACAACTAAAGCATGCCAAACAAAACCAAGCAAAACCAAAACATTCCTACAACAACAAAAACACATGTGCCTTCATTGAAAACAACACCTCATCCAGACAAATAAACCATTCGCCAATAATAAACACACACACAAACCACTGAAAGAACAAAAACAACCCCACGCTCAGATATACACAACATCCCCATCACTCGCTACCATTTCTCATTATTGCATTGCATGCTCTCACTCTCAAAAAAATTTCAAGTAACATAATCTTTACATTAAACATATTCCACTTTGACGAGAAAGATCTCTGTACTATGCATTAGTTCATCGCATCTGTCCACAATTTACTCTAAAAAAAATACTCTTAAATGCATATCAGTATAAGAACGATGAAACGTTTAACTTAAAATTAGCAAAAACTTCATGAAATGATATCTACCCATTTTTGACGAAAATGTCTATAAATTTAATTACATGTGAACTAAAAATATTTCATTGGGAAATATTTTACCAACAATTATTAACCATAGGAATTGTCAGTAAGAAATTGCTATCCACTTTCAAGTTCATTTTTCATAAAAAAATATTTTCTCATACAAAAAAATCTTACGGTAAATTGCACTTATTATTTAGAAAATACTTTACATTTCACAAGTAGTTTTATAGCATGACAAACGAATTTTTAACTACCAGTTAAGAAATTTTTTAAGGAAATTTCCATCGTATTTTGTAGGCCATGAACTAAACGATTGCTACTTAGAATTTGTAAAATTTCCTTTCGAGTAGTTAATTTTCGTTGAAGATACGAAAAATGAACTAAAATTCTGGAAAATTCTTGTAATAAATTATTGTAAAAATCTTCTTAAATTTACGAGACACTTTTTTTCTGTGTAAGCAGTTAGGAATAGTTCATTAACTAGAATAAGGCATGGAATTTTACTCATACTGTTTTCTTCGCTGGGTATAAGAATTTCCTACTGAACAAGAAAGTTTTATTCACCGATAACAAAGCATTCGTAAAAATAAACAAAAAACGAACTAAAACCAAGTTTCCTCAAAATTAGTAAAATTTCTTATAAAATGATAATTGCGACTTCTTTTATAATAGAAACTTTTTCATATATACGAACAACACTTGGCTTAGAAAAATATTTTAGTTCATTCGTACTAAGGAGTATGTAATCCTTTCAAAACTTAAGGAAACAAACTTGTTAGAATATAGGAAATTTTCCTATATTTCTATTGTCTACCTGTAATCGATACCTGTCATCGTAATCGATGTGTTTGCGCGTGGGTGTAATCGATATGTTTGCGCGTGGTTTGTTTTTTTAGTTGGAATCGCGTTGTTGTGGTATACGGAGAGATTGTTAAAAAATAATATGGTAAAATAATATAATAAATAGCAAATAAAATATACAATATTTGTTATTTTAAATTAGTGAGAAAATTTTTCGTTTTTTGAAAATAAATCTATCAATGTCGTGACGGTGTATAAAGGAAGAAAACACCAGCAGAATAACAACCCTTTCATTTGTCTTCATTTTGGAATCTTCATATATCAGGTAATATTCAGTGACGCTAACCTTTTGTAACAAAAATGTTTTATCGTTTTTTATATTTGTAGGTATTGAAATTGTAAAAGGAGGACAAAATCGTTAGGAAGCAACTTATTAAAAGTGAAAAGTACAAGAAGAAGATGAAAAAGTGCGTTTTACAGTTGATAATATCACATGGAAATTGGAAATAGTGGAATACTAAACTAATATTTCAAGGACAGTCGGTCGATGCTGTTGATTCTTAATAAATATATTCAATATATTAATAAAACATGTCTTTTATTGAAGATAAAATTGCTTATATAAATAAATAAAATTGTATTTAAAAACGAAGGCAAGCAGTTCTAATTATGAAGTAAAAGTTTTACCACAAATATGTAAGATTTGTCCAAATGAATGAAAAAATTTCAATAAAATCATTCCATATATGAATTCAAATCAGTTAAATTTTTTCATTCTGTAGTATAGTGGTACATAAATATAGGAAAATGTTAACTAATATATGGAATGCATTATACCTAATTTCTACGAAAATCACATCGTTCAAACAATTAAAAATGTCTTTGGCGCTATACGAAGTTCAACTTTCTTCACAATGAGTTAATTTTAACTTACAGAAGTGGTCACTTTTTTCTGGGTGTAGTAATAAAATCCATGTGAAGGATTTTCCACACGACGAGATAACAGCAAACAATTAGCTATAATTATAATAAGAAGTATTTTACTTTCTAGTATCTAAGTCATTGTAAATTTAACAATAAATTGAGTTTCCATTAAACCATCAACACCCAGAAAAAAGTGCCTTCGAAACTAAAGGAAAAATTTTTCATCAATATAGTTTATCCATTTTATTTCCATTAAGGTAAAATTTTGTGAGAAATAATAAAATTTACTCGTTTCAGTAAAAATATCCTATACTGTAAGCAGTTAGGAATAGTTCATTAACTAGAATAAGGCATGGAATTTTACTCATACTATTTTCTTCGCTGGGTATAAGAATTTACTACTGAACAAGAAAATTTTATTCACCAATAACAAAGCATTCGTAAAAATAAACAAAACCCGAACTAAAACCAAGTTTCCTCAAAATTAGTAAAATTTCTTATAAAATGATAATTGCGACTTCCTTTATAATAGAAAGTTTTTCATACATACGAACAACACTTGGCATAGAAAAATATTTTAGTTCATTCGTACTAAGAAGTATGCAATCCAATCAAAACTTAAGGAAACACACTTGTTAGAATATAGGAAATTTTCCTATATTTCTATTGTCTACCTGTAATCGATACCTGTCATCGCAATCGATGTGTTTGCGCGTGGGTGTAATCGATATGTTTGCGCGTGGGTTGTTTTTTTAGTTGGAATCGCGTTGTTGTGGTATACGGAAAGATTGTTAAAAAATAATATTGTAAAATAATATAATAAATAACAATTAAAATATATAAAATATTTATTATTTTAAATTAGTGAGAAAAATTTTCGTTTTTTGAAAATAAATCTATCAATGTTCGTGATGGTATATAAAGAAAGAAAACACCAGCAGAATAACAACCCTTTCATTTGTCTTCATTTTGGAATCTTCAATTATCAGGTAATATTCAGTGACGCTAACCTTTTGTAACAAAAATGGTTTATGATTTTTTATATTTGTAGGTATTGAAATTGTAAAAGGAGGACAAAATCGTTAGGCAGCAACTTATTAAAAGTGAAAAGTACAAGAAGAAGAAAAAGTGCGTTTTACAGTTGATAATATCACATGGAAATTGGAAACAGCGGAATAATAAACTAATATTTCAAGGAGATTCGATGCTGTTGATTCTTAATAAATATATTCAATGTATTAATAAAACATGTCTTTTATTGAAGATAAAATTGCTCATATAAATAAATAAAATTGTATTTAAAAACGAAGGTAAGCAGTTCTAATTAAGGCCGGTATGCACCTCTAGCGAAATTTTCGGTAGCAAAAATTTATTTAAGTCTACAACAAAAAAAAAACAGGGCTGTGTACACAAATTTTAAACCAGCTAATCGCTTTTAAAAATTGTTAATATATGTTCCAAATATTCCTCAAATAAATTGTTTATTATTTACAGACCTTTTAAAACTTTTACGCACACAATGATTGTAATAAATTAAATGTTTGCTGCCAAAATATGCTTTTGACAACCCTGTTATTTTCATTAGAGGTGCGTACCAGCTTACGAAATTGAACGCTACCGAAAATTTCGTTAGCATAAATAGCAATGCATTTCTTATGGGAATGAAATTTTTCGCTAGAGGTGCATACCGGCCTTTATGAAGTAAAACTTTTACCACAAATGTGTAAGATTTGTCCAAATGAATGAAAAAATTTCAATAAAATCATTCCATATATGAATTCAAATCAGTTAAATTTTTTCATTCTGTAGTATAGTGGTACATAAATATAGGAAAATGTTAACTAATATATGGAATGCATTATACCTAATTTCTACGAAAATCACATCGTTCAAACAAATAAAAATGTCTTTGGCGCTATACGAAGTTCAACTTTCTTCACAATGAGTTCATTTTAACTTAAAGAAGGGGTCACTTTTTTCTGGGTGAAGGCGTAGACATCTTTTACTTTTCTTCCTTCACCTGTGTCTTTAATGTACAACTAGGAGTCGTTGTACAACGAGATCGGCCATCGATTCAAATAATCGGTTGGCCAGAAATCAATGGGTCTCTCTATACCCGTATCGATTTGATTTAATGTCGAACCGACCACCTGACTCTCCAAAGCTCGACCTAAACTCCTATCCTGTGGAATTATTACACACAGTGGGTTTTCCTGTGACTCTATAGGTTTATCCATACACGAAGGCAACGTTTTAATTATAAGAAGAATTCAAATGTTAGACGTTACTACCTCTAACCAAGTAGCGCCTAAATACACCACGAAAAATATATGTTCATGTTACAGCAAATTACAAAATTATATCTGGTTATACAGCAAACGAATTGATATTTTGGTCTATGGCAGGGGGTGCTGTGTTTGATTTTATTGGCTACATTGCTACGTTAATCCATAGGTTAGGTTAAAGTGGCAGCCCGATTAAGATTCAGGCTCACTTAGACTATTCAGTCCATTGTGATACCACATTAACTACACCCAGAAAACAAATTCGTTGCCTCAACCGAATTATTTCCAATCGAAAGCAGGTGGTTCCATCAACTATCAATGATATCTGTCAGCACAACTAACATTTGGCAATTGTAACAACATGGTAGTATGTTGGATCAACTTTGCATTGGTTGTCGCAATTTTTATATTAATTGTTTTGTTTGTTGGTGCAACCGCCCTCGATTGTCTTTACTATTATCCTAACCAAATTCCAATATCAAATGAAAGGGCAGATTATATTGAGATTTTATTAATTTATTACAAGATTTACAATCATAATAAACTACGAAAATAAATACAAAAGATGCTAACAACAAAGGCTTTTGATCTACATATATGTGAGATCAATTTACATTACAATTTTTTATAGGTAATGTTTGTATACCAATGACAGATGGTTATTAGGTTGCAATTATGTGGTCAAACTACAGAACCTAATTCAATATATACTTGCCAGAAATTTCTTCCTTAAGCCTCTAGACTCTTCCTGTATTCTTAATACAATAAAAAAAGCTCGCTTGCCGTAAAAAGTATTTGTGTTTGTTGGTGTATGAAGCCTGCAATTTTTATGGAAACTTTTGTAATATTCCTTTTTTATAAATCGGTGCGATACTTACCTGAAGGCAACTTCTTTTCTATGGTGTAAACTTTATTCAATGTATTGCGGACTATTATCAAGTAAATGCCGTTCCCCTTTTTGCAAATTTTGTAGCGTCATACCATTTACAATGTCGATGTTGATATAAATATTTATTTGTTGCAACAACTACCTTACGCCCGTCCTATAATTGAACTAAGATTATATTAGTATACTCAACTTTTGGTTGCGCCAACCATTTGTTGATTCCCATGATGTAGGTCTCACTATGCTGGTGGTTAGCTCAACAATTTTATGAAGCATAAAACCAAATTTGTCGGCATTGGTTATTGTAACCAATTGAATAGTTATGGGAATTTCGTTTTGATCCTGTGAACTTTTTTATGGTCGTGTTGAATGTATAATGGGGAAAATAATCAAAACATTGTTCTTGTAACAAAAAATAAGTTATTGACATCATTTCCTCATTGTAATTATCGAATTGCAACCAACCATTTCTCTGGGTGTAAAAGTACCTATTACATATGGACACTTCTAGCTTTAACCGCTGAACCTTTTCGATTATTTCCTTTTGTTGAACCAACCAGATTGTTCCAAAAACATTAGCAGACTGCTTAAGTTGACATTTTCCAGATCCGCCAGTAATCTGAAGCTATATGCCCCTAAAATTTACTTACGCCTTACATAAAATGCGGACACTCACACAAGAGGAGTTTTATTGATTACTTTTCCTCCTCCGCATCATGACACCTCATACAATAGTCATTATACATAGCGCCAATAGTTTTTGTAGGATCGCCTATCAGGAAGCGACCCGTTATAGCAGATATCAGGAGTGATATCTGACGTCTCGAGAACACTAGCATATCTAGTGTGCGGTTTAAGTTTAAATGGTAAGTATACATGAATCAACATTGAGAGTTATCAGTCCATTTAATATCGAGCTCGGATAGACATTATTCAACGCCCCTTCGATGTCTAGAAACGCCACGATTGTGTATTCTTTGACAGATAGTGAGCTTTCAATAAAGCTGACTAGTTCATGTAATGCGGTCTCAGTAGACCTGCCCTTCGAGTATGCAAGCTGTCGTTTCGAGAACAAACTTGAATCGATGCTAGTTCTAAGATAAATATCTATCATCCTCTCCAGAGTCTTAAGTAGGAATGAGGATAAGCTGATTTGTCGGAAATCCTTCGCTCTCGAGTGAGAGGCTTTTCCCGCATTAGGTATGAAAACGACTTTTGTTTCCCTCCACTTTCCTGGGATATATGTACCTCCAGCGCACAGTGCTCGGTGCTATATGGAGTTAGCGGCCAAAAATACTTCCAGTATAGGTATCATCGTGAAACTTCGGTCACGGCTTTATAATTATGCCAGGACTATTTAATGATAAAATGGGATTGATTGATGACGTTTTGGTATAGCCCCCCATATAGACCGATCTCCCGATTTTACTTCTTGGGCTTCTAGAAACTGTATTTTCTATCCGATTTGGCTGAAAATTGAAATCTAAAGGTATATTAGGACCAGACGTAGGTATGCTAAAAATGGTTCGTATCGGTCCATGTTTTGGTATAGCCCCCATATAGACCGATCTCCCAATTTTACTTCTTGAGCTTCTAGGAACCATAGTTTCTAGCCGATTTCCCTGAAATTGGAAATCTAGAGGTATTTTAGGGCCGCAAATAGGAGTGCCAAAAATTGTGTCTATCGTTCCATGTATTTATATGGCCCCCATATAGGCCGATATCCCGATTTTACTTCTTGGGCTTCTAGAAACCGTATTTTCTATCCGATTTGCCTTAAACTTGAAATACAGAGGTATTTTAGGACCACAAATAGGTGTGAAGAAAATGATGGTTATAGGTTCTTTTGTTGGTATAGCCCCTATATATACCGATCTTCCGATTTTCTTTGTTGGGCTTCTAGAAAACGTACTTTCTATCCGATTTGCCAAAATTTAAAATCTAGAATTATTTTAAGATCACAAATAGATGTAACGGAAATAAGATGAATCAGCTCATGTGTTGGTATAGCCCACGTATAAACCGATCTCACGATTTTACTCCAAGGGCAGTAGTTTTTATCCGATTTTTCATGATTGTTTTGAAAATTCGCCCTATTTTCATCGATATGTTTTGAACCACTTTACTTATCATAGATCTTATTATACACGTTTGTTCGACATCTCAATACCTTGCATTCAAGTACAAACAACGATATAATCGGACATTTCTAGCTCGAGGTATAATTTGTTTAGCGAAAAAAGTCAGAAAAAAACTAAAAATAACGGGATATTTTAAAAACTGTTTCATAAAAAATTTTTTTAACCTTCATTTTCAAATTCAGCAGATCAAAATACATAAGAAAAGTCATCAAATGTACATTTTCAGTGTAAACTAGTGTTAACAAACACCACATAAAAATCCATATTTGGATATAAAGAAACAAGACCACTTCGGTATTAGGGAGATAACACAAAGGGGGGCAAAAGAAAGCAGCTGATTTTTATCAATTTGGAATTTTGAAATATTAACTAATAAACCACAAAAAATCCCATTGGAGACTTCAGGGGGGAACACAACTAAAACTCTACATACAATTTACATATAAGAACGAACAAACACGAAACAATGAGACTGACAAAAATTGATTTTATAACAAATTTAGAACAAGTTTTATAAATTTTTTTATTTTAAAGTATAGTTAATACCATTTAGTGCAATATTCATTTCGATTTATTTCGATATCATTTTTCTTTCTTTTGTTTTATTTATTTAAAAGTGCACTTAATTTTATACTTTTTCACACTTCAAAAACCAACTGCTTACTTGCTTTCTCTTTTGAAGCCGTTCTTAAAGAGTACAGATGGAATAAAACAAAAACAAATACACATTGTTAAACCTTGTTTGCATAAGAAACAGTGATGCCACACTTTTTGAAAAATTTCTGACTTTGATTTTTTATTTTTGGCCAAAGGGATCGACCACTGTGCAGCGTCTCCTCACTGGATGTTGTCTAATTGCCCTCCGACGTTTTAATGAAACCTGGAGCGGAGTTGGTGGATGAACCTTCCGTAGTCTGGAAGCCTCGGACGTATTCTCAATACTGCTGCAATAATCATTCCAATAGTTATGCTGAGCCTTTCTCAGTTCTCGCTCGTATCCTCTCAGATTCTTCTTGTAAGTGTCCCAATCCTCAGGGGCTTTGGTGGACTTTGCCTTGTTAAAGTGCTTCCTGCAAGATTTCCTCACATTTATTAGACCACCATGGTGGTCGATTTTTCCCCCTTGGCTTCCCTCTAGGGAGATGTTGAAGGACTTAGTAATCGGCTCCACTGCGTGTTCGATATCTTGCACATTTCTCATATTTGTCTCTGTTATTTCCGGTATCATCATATTGAACGATTCCCTATACTTATTCCAGACAGCTTTCCTAACATTTGGCGGAAATGTGGTCTTGGTGGTATGAACATCAAATTTGAGACTGATGTAGCGATGATCTGAGAAGTTGTGTTCACTTAAAACCTGCCACTCAGATATCATTTCATTCAGTTCTTGCGAGGCCAAGGTGATGTCCAAAACCTCTTGCCTGTTTTTAGTGACAAACGTTGGGACAGCTCCCTTGTAGACGGAAGATACCCAATATTTACATTTGACTATTTCTAAATTGGCAACGACAGTGTCTGGATAGCACATTGAAGGAAGCAGAAACAAGTTAAGCTCGTTTTTAGCAATTATACAGGCTCGATTTACATTATTACCAGTATACTGCATTAGTTTGAACCCCGGAGTACTTAATTCACATATTTTGTTTCTATAAACATATGGTTCTTTAATAAAAACTATGTCTATGTCCCCTTTCATCAGGAGAACTTTTAAGGCAGCACATGCAGCCTTACAATGATGAAGATTTATCTGGAGGATCCGTAGGACCATCGAGATTTTCAACAACCGTCACATCAGCCGCTTCAATCTTTGATCCCTTTTAGAGGATGGCAGTTCATCCGGTGATCGTTCCCTTTTTCCAGCCTCAAGAATTCCTTGAGCCCATTTTAAGGAATCCCTTTGTTTAGTCGACAGCGTGCTTGGGTCGACTGATCCTAACTTCTTTAGTATAAACAAAGCATTTCTGCGTTCCTTGAATCTCTTTCATGAGGGATTACCTCCTTTTGATGTCGTTACCTTAGCCCAATTAGTCGACCCGTCTACAGGTCGACTAATTGGGCCTAACTCTTGGTTATTGCCCAAATTTATAACTCCAGTCGATACGCGTCCACTGGGCCCTGAAGTTAGCAACCCAGTGGATGACTTTGAATTTTGCTGCATGGTGGCTTAATATCCCACCACACTTGAAATTCTTAGTAGGTACCTATTACGATGAATTTATCCGCTATTAAAAAACATGACGTATTCCCACTGGAAATATCGGTAGTACCGTCATATAAAAAAAAAAAACAATGAAACAAATCACCTTTTAACGAAAGACTGTTATCCTAATGGTTGGGCGCTATATGTTGCGTTTGCCTGTTGCAGGGTGCATATTTCAAAAGAAGGGGCTTTGACACGGTGCCTAAGCCAGCTAGGCCTCAGTCATGGGTAGGTTCTTTCTCACCTTGAGATATGCGAGCAAACCACGAGCATAATTACTATATTTCGTGTCAGATATAGATAATTTATTCCTATTTATGGATAAGAAAATATATATTTCGGACGGGCGGATGACATGTTCCACATATAATCGTCAGTTTATTTTTTATTTATTTTTATTTCTATTTTTTAATTTATTTATATATAAAATAAATATTAATAACAAATAACACAGAATGAGATTAAGAACAATATAAAACTAACTCAAATAATAATAAAAAAATACCAACAACCAAGGAAGTCCAACACATAATAAGTAATATGATCATACCATTTGGCAGAGTACATATAACACAGCACACGATGAAACAGTAACCGGAGCTTTCTTACTAAGTAGCCAAAGCTACCCGAAGTAACTTCCAGACCATACAGAAATTTAGGCATAATAAGCGCATGCACAAGAAGCCTCCTCATTTCAGGTGGCAAAAATAGGTCCAAATTGTACAACTTTCGTAACATAAAGTTTACTTTGGAAATCACAGAATTTATTTGCGCTTCAAAAACCAGCTTGTCATCAATAATTACACCAAGACACTTAACAGAGGTCACAACATTTATAACATTATTACAAATGGACACTGTTACTGTATCTAATGGAATATTTCCAAAATATGCAGCCTTGGTTTTGAATATATTGATTGAAAGACCATTGTCAGTCAACCAACCAACAAGAACATTTATTGAGAAATCAATTGTACTCTGCAAAACATCTAAAAATACACGATCACCTTTGAACAATATCTGGACATCATCGGCATAAGCAAAAGTCAAACAATTTTTTGAACTAATATGACTAAACAAATCATTAATATACATAATAAACATCAAAGGCCCAAGTACAGAGCACTGCGGGACACCACTACTTACATCAAGAATAGACGAATTGCAGTTATTCACACATACATATTGCCTCCTACCCGTTAAATAAGACATTATCAATCTACATGCAAAGCTTGAAAACCCATAAATATTGTATAGCTTGGAAACTAATGCCGTATGATTAATTCTATCGAACGCCTTTTCAAGGTCGAGTGACAGCAAAACGCAACAACCTCCACTTGCCATCTGTTGCCGTATATTTTCCGTCAATCCAATAAGAAGGGAAGTAGTGCTTCAATTTGAAAAGCGAAAAGAAATGACACGAGAGTAGTCACGTTTTTTAGTGGTCCGCAAAAAAAAATAAAAATATCGTGAAGTGAAGTTATTTTCCTGAAAAGTGTTATCAATACACTTTCATTAAACATTTTGTTTTACTGTAGGGATCAATACAATACAGTATTAGCTTAAAAAATATTAAGAAAAATAACTTTTGTTGAAAGTGTTAAGAACAAAACGAAAGAAATACTTTGATAAAAATGACATAATCTCTCATAGTCTCTCTGTGAATATTATAATGCAATATATACAAAAAGAGACGAGCACAATAAAGAATAACTCTACTTCGAACTGCGCATATAAATAAATGTCAAATTCACAACGTGAGAGACGGAGTGGGAAGTGATAATATAATAGACAATCCATAATAGAAAGAAGATAAGAAGAATAATCAAAACTTTGCGAAATCAATTGAGTCTAGTTATATTAAATATATAAAGACAAAGAGAATAAACATTTGTTTAAAATAAACTCAGCCATGTCTCAATGTGCGAAATGCAAAAAGAAGTTTTCTGGTGCAAAATTCATTGATTGTGGTGTATGTAACAAAAAACTTCACACCAAATGTGCTGCTGAAAGTGTACCCGGTCTTACTGAAACTGTCATAGAGTGCATTAGGACAAGCAAGGATGGTGCCTATTTCAAATGTAAAGAATGTCTACAGATGCCACGGAATGATGCAACCTCGTCATCTGATATTGCCTCGCGACTTAATATGCTAGAGGCCAGTATAAAGCAGTTTTCGAAAATTGTGTCTGATGATGTCATTGATCAGCTTAAAGGGATTAAAGAAGAGTTGGCAAAATGTACTGCAAAAGCAGAACAAACGGAGAATTATGTAAAAGACAAAATAAAGCAACTCGAAATTGAAAACTACGGTCTTAGAAGGCAACTTAATAGAGCAGATGTAATGATCAATGGCCTTCCTACTGACTTGAACATTGATGAGCTGCATACAACTATTTTTAAAATGGGAAGTGTCTTTAATGTTGATGTGAAACACTCTGATCTACACCTCTGTACTTACATAAAAAACAAAAAGGTTGTCTTAGTAAAATTCAACAGTATATACAAGCGAGACCAATTCTTCAAGAATTATATATCTAACAAAAATTTGCGACTGAACCAAATTCTTGAGACCGACATCCAAGCCAGAGTGTATGTCAATGACAATTTAACTCCTCTAGCTTCTAAAATGAAGTATATTTGTCGAAAGCTTATGAGAGAAAATAAAATTAAAAAGTTTACTTTGATTAATAAAAATCGGCCGGAGGTCAAAATAGTATACAATAACGGTGATGAAAAGGCGATTTGTTATGACAAACTACTGGAGATGTCTAAGGAGCCGGCAGCACCACTGGAACCAAATAATTAACAATTTTATGTCCCATATAGCACAACAACAAACTATTTTCTCTCTTCATTTACCGTTTTCTTTTGAATATGTTTTAATAAATAGTACTTGAATTATGTATTTTTACTGCGTCATTATTCTGCTTTCTGTTTTCTAATGATGTACTTCTCTCTTAATCTGTCATCTTGTAATCAAAGTAAAAATATATTTATATGACAATAATAACAACGTTTCGACTTGAGACAGCGATGTAATATCATGAATTGTTATTGTACGTGGATGGTTTCAATTTTACTCTTTTGCGTTTAAGATATTTATTATGCTGCTTTTAGTACCTAATAAGAAAGGTCTTTTGTTTTGAGTATATGTCAATGTCATATATATCAGAGAGACTTATAAAGAGAGACAAATAGGGTCGCAAATGTTTTTTTGGGTTTCTCTTTATTATTTTTCTTTATTTGTTTTTGGTATGATCGCCCGTGCCGAAGAGGCGAGAAAGAAAGAACTTCTCTTCGAGCATCTATGGAAGGGACGTCATCCTAATCCCCAAAAGAAGCTTTGCGACATTGGTAGATAGATATACATTTAGTAAGGTAAATGTACTGAGATATTATGAAATCAGTTCATCTAGAGAATTCAAATAATAAAGAATCTGCGAATAGTAATAATAAAAAATAGGAAAAAAACAGTGAAAATTTAGTATGTCATGAATAATAATGTCCAATAAGATTGATAACATAGATAGTTTATGCATCCAGATTAAACGAGATTTGTTTATTTTTTGACGGACTACTTAAATGATTAAATATTAATATTTTGTATTTTGTTTTTTGAAAATAATGGATAGTATTAAGTACTATAGTACATATTTTAAACTAGAATCTAGTTTGCTGACTCGAATAGGGATGAGATTTTACATATATATAAATGATTGATGATTTGGGGCCAACCATTAGCTCTGATGAATTAAGGAATTTAAATTTAAGTGAATGTAGTTTGAATATAATACATTTTAATGCCCAAAGTATTGCTCCGGGGCGTAACTCTGATAAAATCGATGAAGTTAGATCAATTTTTGCAGACCAAATATTTGACATAATAGGTGTGACAGAGTCGTGGCTGAAGGACTATATACAAGACGAGGCTGTGGGAATCAACAATTATTCTCTATATAGAATGGATAGAGTTATGGCTCGTGGAGGTGGAGTTTGTATGTATATACGAAAATCCTTAAAATCTCGGGTAGTTTACAGAATGACGAATGACTGTATAACGGAGGGAATTTTTGTAGAAATCATGACGAATGACGGAGTAAAGGTTCTTGTTGGTATTATGTATCTGCCTCATGGGGGTCTTTCCCACTGTGAGGATCTTGTTGCGGATCTGTCTTCCAGATACACTCATACGATTATTGCAGGTGATTTTAATATAAATATTTTACATGGAAACACTCCGATTGAGGGATTTGTGAATTCATGTGGCTTCGAAGTTGTACACAACGATATGCCAACGCATTTTTCTCCTGGTACTAATTGTCGCACCTTAATAGATTACTTTTTGGTCTACGATGGCAGGTTGGTAGAAAGGAAGGGTCAATTCTGTTTCCCAGCGTTAAACTCGCATCATGCAGCTATTTATATATCTTATCAAATTAATACCACGTCTCCCCAAATTGTGGAATTTAGGAATTACTCTGCGTTGAACGTAAATGATTGTCTCTCCGATTTGATGAGTTCTGGTATAGATTCAATCTTTAGTATTAATGATTCTGATGCCCAAGTGCACTGTTTTAACGGCATTATATCTTCAATGATCCAACGACATGTTCCCACGAAGGTAAAACGGTTCAGGAATAATTCAGATTGGTACGATCACCCCGATATAAGAGCTGCGACACATATGAGGGACCTGGCTTATAGAGCATATACGGAAATACCTATTGATGTAAACTGGAAGATATTTTCCAAGTATAGGAATAAGGCGAAACGAATGATAAGGCAGAAACGAGCTGCCCACTACAATCGTTTCTTTTCTTCTGCATCATCGAAGGCAGTGTGGAGTGAGTTAAGAAGGTTGGGGTATGTCCAAGGTTCTCAAAGTTCAGCTGATCTAGATGTTAATGATTGTAATGACTCATTTGTCTTACAGCAATTGAATTGTCAACCACAATTAGTCTTTGAATCTGGTACAAGCGACGGTGTTGGCTGTTTTGAATTTAGAAACGTTGATATAGGCGAAGTTTGGGATGCGCTATGTGGCATTAAATCTGACGCGGTTGGTTGCGATGGAATACCGTTAAAGTTTCTGAAGGCAGTCTTCCCAGTGATAGGCAGACACATGGTTCACATTTTTAACACAATATTAACTACCTCCAATTTTCCTAGAGGCTGGACATGTGCGAGGGTTATTCCAGTACCAAAGGTAAAATTTCCACAACGTATCACTGATTATAGGCCGATTAGTATACTTCCTGCGATTTCTAAGTGTTTCGAATTTTTAATGAATTCTCAAGTTGTCGCATTTGTAGAAGAGAACAACTTAATATCATCGTATCAATCGGGATTCCGCCGCGGGCATAGTACAACGACATTGATGGTAGATCTTGTCGATGAACTAAGAAGGTCGGTAGATGAAAAGAGGACCGTAGCGTTAGTAAGCTTGGACTTAAGTCGGGCTTTTGACTCGATAAATCATAACGTTTTGATGAATAAGCTGTATGAAGTATATGGGTTCTCCTCATCAGCATGCCGTTTAGTTAAATCTTTTCTAGGAGGAAGAAGGCAATTTGTCCGGCATAATGGCGTTGACTCTGAGGAGCGTCGGATATTTCGCGGAGTGCCGCAGGGCTCAATATTGGCCCCTATATTATTTTCGTTGTATGTGAATGATGTATGTGACGTCCTGACGGTTACGAGGGGGTACTTATACGCAGACGATTTGCAATTGCTTGCTCACAACAATCGCACTGACGATCAAACTTTTAAGGATAGCGTGAATAGAGATTTGGCAGCTATAGTGGACTGGTGTCGAGGAAACTTTATTGATATCAATATATCAAAGTCGCGGTCCATGGTTTTTGTATCTTTGGACTCATCGTTGCAATTCTCGTTGAATGATTTGATTATTGATAATGTAGCATCGATGAGGGTCTTAGGGTTTTACATTGATAACCATCTCAAGTTTGATGTACACATAAACAGATTAGTATCGAGAATATCGTTTTTACTTAGGAAACTATACAATACTGGTGTATCTCTTCCACCTGATGTACGGAAAATGGTTGGTTTGTCTGTACTGTTACCCCATATATTATATGGCTTAGAGGTCTACTCAGGAGCTTGTATTGGTAGTCTTGAGCGCCTGAAATTGTGTTTCCACAGGATAATTCGTTTTGTATATAATCTACGTTACAGTGACCATATTAGTTCATATGTCTATCAGTTCATAGGATGTACTTTTGAGAATCTAGTGAAACTTAGAGTACTTCTCCTCATGTACAAGGCCGTAATGTATAATAGACCATCTTATTTATCTTCGAAATTCATTTTTGGCAATTCAGCCCGAACACAGTCACTGCAGGTTCCACAGTATCGGTCCATAATAATGCAAAGGTCGTTTCGTGTCCGCGCTATACAACTGTGGAATACGTTCGTTCCTTACGAGAGAAGAAATTTTGCATTGACTTGTGATCAATTTCGGAACATCATGTTACAGTTAATTTGAAAAATCTTATTATAGTGCCAGCTCAAGCTAATGGTAAACCATATCTTAAATGCTATCTCATCCACATTCGAGTCAGTTATTAGTTATAGGTATTAGGAATAACAATGAATTATTAGATCATAAGATGTTATTGTATTTATGTATTATTAATTATAGTGTCAAAAATTGGAGAACTGCATAATTGTATAGGCCAATTTAGGCTTTTTGATTATTGATTGAAATAAATGAAATGAAATGAATTTGGTCGGAAACCACATTGACAATAATGAAGCAGTGAGGATTTACTTATGTAATCATATATTTGAAATTTCATCAAATGCTCAACCACTTTTGACAATATCGGCATTATAGATATCGGCCTATATTCTTCACTTCCACTTTCCTTTGGTATCGGAATTACTTTCGCTATCTTCCAGTCAGACGGAAACACAGACGTAATTAACAATGTATTCACAACATGCAGGACATAATGACCAATAAACGGAAACATAATCTTTAAATACTTAAAACCAAATTGGTCATAGCCAACAGAAGTAGCATTGATTTTTCCAAATGCATCTACTAACTCCACATAATCAACCACACCAAAGGAAAATCCATCTACGACATTATCAGGCACAACATCAACATATAAATTGTCTCGCGTCTGATTTGACACAGAAATACGGTTAAGTTCATCAACATTAACATTTTGAAAGACACTGTCACAATCATTACCAACACCTGAATTCCTCAATATTTTCCAAATTTCCTTACCAGACTTATTCTTAAACAAATCCTTATGATATGTCCTCTTAATATTTCTAATAACTCTCTTTGCCTTATTTCTACACTTACAATAGATCTTCCAATTGTCGTCACTTCTATCACGTATGTATACACTATATGCGATGTCCCTCAGAGAAAGATGGTACGTAATCTCTGGAGCCATTCACCATCACGAGATTTAACATAACACTTTCTCACAGGTATGCTATCATGTATGTAATGTAGATTTGCATTTAAAACATGTATTTGAGCATTAACATCTGAGGTAGTATATATATCATCAAACCGACAATAAGATTACGATATTCATAACAATGACTGACAAAACTTTTACGAATACCAAGCGATATAAACATAAATGAGTGATCTGATATACCCGGACAAGCAAATTGATCAGAACAAGACAACAAGTCTGGACAAGACAGTAGGAATAAATCTAGCAAAGACGTGGAACGATGAAAAACATCATAATGTGTTGGCAAGGAATTGTGAACAGCGCTCAAGTTCATCCTATTGACAACACTACGCAGACTCATACTTTTCACAACATCAAACATATTATTATTAAAATCACCCATAATAACAACATTATTGAATCCAACAATTAAATCAGCAATGGATTCTTCCAAGGCAGAGATGTCCCCCTGAGGCAAATACACAACACCAACTAAAGGTGGGTACTATGTTTGTTGGCACGAAAAAAACTTCACTTAACCATTCTTTCGCATGGAAAAATGAGAGTGTTGACAATAGATTTCGAACGAAGAAAACAGCTATTTTGGAACTATTCTGCGTTTATTTCTCAGCAATTTAATTGACAACATCGCCAAACGTCATAATATTTTTACGTATACATACGCAGCAGCTGATTGTTTACATATACGCATTCATAATAATTTTTTGAAGTGTTTTTCTACCAGTTTTTGAATTGTTTTGAACCAAATCTCACAAAGCACTGGACAATAATAATCCAAATGGACAATAATAATCCAAACTTTTACATCCGAAGCAATTGACAATCCGTTCAGCAACAAACTTAATTCAGTAACAAAACAATTGGTGAAAAACGCTACTCGTTCATTGGAATATGCCGAAAAGAAGACACATAAGGAACAAAATCATCATAGTTTGAATAAAGTCGAATATCTTAAAATCGTCGTTATCACACCACCATGGAAAGACAAATGCGTGTGAGAATTTTGAAGCAAAATTTAAAAATCATACAGGATTTGAATGCAAATGAGCGTGGTAGTGCCAAATATGGTATCACTGAATTTGCTGATTTGACCAGTACCGAATATAAACAACGTACCGGCATGTGGCAACGAGATGAGGGTAATGCTGCTTTAACCCCTAAAACTGAAATTCCAGACATTGAATTGCCCAAAGAATTCGATTGGAGAGAAAAGGTCAATGTGTCTCTTGCTGGGCTTTTAGTGTTACCGGCAATGTCGAAGATTTGCATGATGTCAGGACTGATAAACTGGAACAATATTCCGAGCAGGAATTATTAGATTGTGATACAACAGATTCAGCTTGTAATGGTGGTTTGCACGATAATGCTTATGATGCCATTGAGAAAATTGGAGGTTTAGGACTTGAACTTGAAATGAATTTCCCTATCATCCATGTTAAAGTAAAAGGTCATGTTGATTTACCCAAAAACTCATACATGTGGTGGCTGTCTGTACAACTCTTTCAAAGGTTTTTGTGCAGCCATCATGGAAATACAAACCATACCATTTCTCATACTTAATACCACCACTCCATACCCAATAAATTTTCATCTAGTTTTTTTTTCTCACATATATATTTTTTTCTTCGTCTTACGATATTGTTACTTCCTTATTACTTTTTGTCAAACGAAAGTATAGTGTATAATGTAAAGTTCATATTCAAATTCAATAAACTTAAGCCCATAACTCACGTTCAAGGGTAGTTCCTAAGCCAAAGTCACTGTTCCCGACTTATAATTCGTCACAAAGGGATGTTAGAGTTCTATACCAGAGACTATCTCAGTCACGTAATAAAATTGAATTGATAAAATGCAAGTTATATGGACAATGAATGTCGCTGAGTGAAATTTAAAAGCAACAATTAAATTAAATCGCTTCATTCCAGCCTATCGCACTGATCAACATCAGTCCAAAATGATTGCAAGCATGAGTGCAATACATGAAAATTATTTTGCTATTTAAATAAAAACAAGTTAGGCTAGATGGTGGTTGCTAGTTTATTACGAAAATACCACTCCATGTTATTTTTATTTCGTCAATCGATCGTATAACAATTTTAAATAACAACGCGAACCACTTTTGCATTATAATTTAACACAAATCATTTGAATAAATAAATTATTTCTTAATTCACATTACAAATGGCGCCATGTTTTCAAACTAACTAATCTCAACATATGGAAGGATTTAACACGACCTAATTAGGGACTATGCGCTTTATGTCAGTTTTTCAACTCGAAAAAAACAAAGTACCACAAACGAAAAGATATTTCGGTAGTTTTTCGCATTTTTGGTTTTGTATGGGATTTCGCTGCGGAAACCGAACATAGTACCAACCTTAACACTGAATTCCCATTATATATCAATTCCCAAAAGATATGTTCTACGCTACCACTAGAGCTGCTTTTGCTAACTACCCTATGTTTAATATTCTTAGAAATATATATTGCCACACCGCCACCTCTGCAATCAGGTCGATCATTTCTACACCCTCAAAAAAAATCGCTTCTTTAACATATGTTCCAAACATATTTTGCAGGAAGCACATATATTATTGCATACTGCCGAAACCTTAATATGTTTGTTTTATGTGAACATATTATATGTTTGGAAGCATTTTGAGCCAAAAATATTATATGCTTGGAAGAATTTTTCCCAAACACGATTGTGCTCATTCCCTAACATACTCGTAATTTCCACTTCCACGAAATTTTTTAGTTATTGGCACCTTTCTCTGTAATACAAATAATGTTGAAGAAATTATTCACTTTTATAAATTTTTTAAATTTTACCTTTCGCCTGCACGGAGAATCGAACCGAGGACCATACAGTTTGTAAGCCATTTTAAGTTACATTTATATAGCATAGTTTGCAGCGCCCACGAGCCCATGCAAACATAACATTATTTAACAGAAACATACATTTGTTTGCCACGTGGAGCAGTGGTTAGCATGTCTGCCTTGCATGCAAAGGGTCGTGGGTTCAATCCCTGCTCCGACCGAACATTTTTTTTTGTTTTTGTTTTTTTTTTTTTTTTAATTTACACATTTATATTTATACTATATTAATTTTTTTAAATGAAACATCGAAATGTGCGTTATTAAAGATTTATAGTCAGTAACAGTGCTTGATATAAACGAAATTGAATGATTTTTGGATAAAATATTATTTTTTATTGCAAAAATAACAATCTTGTAATAAAAAACTGTTTTTGTACAAAACTTTAAAATTTGGAAGGAATTCAAAAACTAACAAAGAAGAACGTGGAGTCGAGTATAAACATACATACATAATTTTATAATATAAACATAAATTTATTTAGGAGTGAACAGTTTTTTACTAGCATTTAACACCATCGCTCTAAAATTCCTTTTATTTTTCTTTAATAATTAATTTTAAAGAAAATAAACTTTTTAAATTGTTTTAGCTGTAAAAGTCGAACTTAATGCCCGCTTTTATATTTGATGGTGTCCGTCAACTCCTCGTAGACTACTTTTTAATAAAGAGAAACTAAACTTTGTTTTTTTACATTTTACTGTGTAATTTTTCACTATTTCCTCCTTATTTCATTTTACCGTCCTTACTCTAAAAAGAGTATAGTGCCCTTTCGTTATTTTTATGAAGACCCCTGATTTTTTTTAACGAACCAAAAAAAAAAATAATGCCAAAATGATAAACAAAACACATGTCCACACATACATAAAATGCTGCTCTCAAGGCGAAAACATAAGCTGTTTGTTTTTCAAATGTCTATTCTCTTGGTTCAGAATGTATATTCTCTTTATTCAAATTAAATAATATTTAGACTTAAACATATCAAATTTTTGGCCTTATCATAAAACAGTTTTCCGAAACAACATACAAGCGGTTTCACAGAAATTGTTCTCTTTTGACTCTTTTGCTGTGTTATATTGATATCTTTCGTTAACTCTCCCGGTTTCCATCTCTATTTCTCTCTATACTCTCTCTGTCGCTTTGAATAAAATATCACAACATATGTATGTTTAGTTGAAATTTGTAAATTTATATATGTTTGTATTCACACATATGATTTTTGTGAAACATTCATGCCCCAAACATAATATATTCTAACATATTAACATAGACGTCCCAAACATTTAGTGTTAGTTTAGGAAAATTACATGTTCGCACTTAAATATATTGTGGTTTAAAATCGTGCCCGAAACACATTTTGTTTATATCGGAACATATGAAAAACATATTTTTCTAACAGTGTATATATCTTATAACCCTGTATACGAACCGCACTGGAGGATACAGTGGACTTTAGCCAAGTCTCAGTTACAGCAAAAACATCCAAATGCCCCCTTCCAATATGCTTCTAATCTCACTAATTTTAAAAGAATTGTGATTAACTTTAAAACTGCGCATATTGATATGGCCAACATTTAAATTGTTCTTGAAATTACATAACTTTGAAGATAAAAAAACTATTATTGTCTATAAAAAGGCCTAAATTTGTAGACAAGTTCATATTTTAAGTTCTAATAACCCAGAAAATCTCTTTAAAAAATATGAAGAATATGTAAATACATTAATAAAAAAAAAATAAAAAGCTTATACTACTCGATAGCAATAGGAACATTTTCAATAGCTGCCACTACAGCTCCTGCTGCATTTAAAATCTCAGCACACTGTTTCAAGTTGTATTCACTTTCTACACCATCTGCTTGCGTTCAGCATTAAACAGCTTAAATTTGGAAATAATTTTTAATCTCCATAATTTTCGGCACATAAACATCAATCTTGACGCAGAGCGATTAAGATGGTCATTGAAGTATACTCTGCTTTTTGGCGAACCACTTATTATATCATAAAGCCAAAGTCGATCACGCTTATGATAATTGGCCATGATCATATCCCTATCATAAATCGAATTGAATTTAACCAGAACATATCTGCCTTTAGATATATAACAGCAATGGTGAATGAAATATTTACTCCGCAAAGCTCAATAGCCTTTACAATAGGCTCACGTAGTTTTTTTTTTATTCCTTTAGAGATGCCTGTTATTATTATGTTAGCTCTATTATGTCTTCTACAGTCTATATCAACCTGGCCTCTCTCATCCTGAATGTCATTTGCATAAGTTTTTTCCAATTGCTTGACTACTGCTAAACAATTTTGAACAGTAGCTTCAATATTACATATTCTCTGTTCATATTCCTCCTTCAACGCTTTTACAACATCATCCATTTTCTGACTTAATTCGTCCATTTGTTTTTGCAATCCAATTTTGTATTGACTTGCTTTTCAAAACATGCAATAGAGAAATCAACATTGGACCGTATATCACCGGAGCTATCATTTTGTTCAATAACAGTAGAATTATGCTTTGGGGCATCTTGTTCAGTATCTTGTTCCTGATACTGAACATCTTTATTAGCATTGCAATTATTGCATCTAAATTGAAACATTCCACTTTTTCTATTGCTATATAAGAATGCATGTTGGTCCTTGGTAACATTTGCACATTTTATATGGTAAAATTCACCACGTAGACCACAACCAACACTAAATAGATTATTTTTCACCAAACAATTGCAAATAGGGCAAGAATATGTTTTGTTTTGCGACGGCATTATGTATAGATCCAGATACAATACGTATATATCTATTCGATGCAACGCAAGCGAAACAAACACCAACATCCAAAAATTAATCCAAAGTAAACAATCCAAAACACCTGATCATATAAAAACATCAAACGTACACAACAACAAAGAGGGCAATCTCTTATGAGGTAGTATTATTATTTTGAAGTCAACAGAAACAGATGTCACAGAATAGCGGCATGCAGACCAACAGCTTTCCAGTAATAATATACGAACCAAACAATCAGTTGTTGTCCAATGCTTCAGGCGAGATCACACATACATTCGGCGGTAAAAAATATGTTTTGTGTTGATTGCTTCTTCTTCTTCACCAAACAATAGGCAATTGTTGTTGTATACCAATTTATGATGTTCTTGAAGTTAAAGTCAGATTAATTTAATTTTATTGGCATAAAATCCATACGATATAATTAACGTCAGCAATTGTTTATATATATTCAATGGTTTCTTCTACTTCAGATAATTCTATTTACACTGTTTTATGAAATTTTCCAGGAACAATTAACAATCAAAGATCAAAAAAAGTTTCAGGTCAGTTAATCAGTCCAAGTGTCTGTTGGAGATATCCACCCCATCTGCTGTTCTTAAAACTAGCAGCTTATGTGTTCTCTTCGTCTCCAATACATACCGATAACACCCTAATGCCGGTTAGTCCATTCTTGCTCTCAAGCAAGTTCACATTTGTCACAATATCGTATTTCCAATGCAAACTACCAAGTGGAGTCTACTCACACATTCAGATCACAAATCAAAACAGAGAGAAAGAAGAAGAGAGGACTGTTTTAGATTTTATTGTACTATTCTTTATTCTATAATGTTTTATTTTTTTTCTTTTTTTTATTTACTTAATTTTCTAAATGCCAACAAAATAAAAATATGTAACAAAGAGAAATTACAAGTAATAGTATACAAACATTTTATTCCAAAGAAATGACAAAATTTTTCTACATACTTCTTTATTTCTTCTCTTCTACCTTACAAACTTACCAAATAGATACAGCGCTGTATTAAAAAAATACATTAAAGGAAAATAAAATAGTTATATATAATAAAATATTATTCTTTTTTTTCAATCTGCAATCAAGAGATATTCAGGCATTCTTCATTTGCTTATTACAGGTTTATTTGTTTGATCAATTCTCGTTTGACAATAATTTATTTTGTTTTTTTTTTTCTTTTTCCTTGTTCTTGTTCTCGTTTCGGAGAGAAAAAAACCAAAACAAAATAGAAATAACGAAATTAACGAAAATAAATAGAACTTTAAAATGTTCTCTATTTCATAACATTTGCTTCGGTTAGGTTAGGTTAGGTTAGGTGGCAGCTCGATGTATCAGGCTCATTTAGACTATTCAGTCCATTGTGATACCACATTGGTGAACTTCTCTCTTATAACTGAGTGCTGCCCGATTCCATGTTAAGCTCAATGAGACGTATTTAATAACTCGATAATTAAAACACCGTTGTTTTCAAAAAACGACAATCTACAATTTATTTGCTTAACGATAGGTTTCACTTATTTGCTCTACGATGTGTACTGTATGACTTTTAGCTTACGACTGACTTCGCAGCTCCGTACGGGCGATATCGCACATTTTTATCGGCTTATGCTCATTGTCTTGGCTACAATCATCTGGAACATTCTACTAGCTGGCAGATGTCGCACAGGCATAAATGATTATGGTCATATTACTACAACTTTAACAATAAGCAATGAAGATAACAAATCAAAAGGTGTTACTTTACAATGAACGATTGGGAAACTAAGAACACAAAAGATGTTTAGGAAAGTACTAGAAAATAAAGAAATGATTTTGACAAGTGATGGCGTAATTTGACCGTTACAATTTGAAATTTTAAATTAACAGAAACTAATTTCAATAAACTTAAATCTAGAAATATCGAATTCGTAACACTGCCTGTCGCTTAACCCTTTTCGTCCCGAATAGGCACAGAACCCGTTCCGTAAAGAGCCAATCGTTCCAGGTGTACAACTTTCATCTTTGATCTAGGGCTGTCATCCTTTTGAATGCGGTATACCACATCATTGATCTTCTTGATGACATTATATGGGCCTTCCCACTGTGTTTGTAGTTTAGGACATAATCCTTTCTTTCGTTGCGGATTAAAAAGCAGAAGCAATTGTCCTTCTTGGAAGCCATCAGTATTTGCAGTACGATCATATCTCGACTTCATCCTGTTGCTGACCATTTTTATTTTGTTTCGCACTGATTCGTGAACTTCGCCAAACGTGTTTGGTATGTCGTTACTGTTTTCTTCTATGGCGAGCTCATTGGGTGTAGCGCCGAATATCAAATCTCCGGGCAACTTCAATTCCGTTCCGAATAGGACCTTGGCCGATGTTCGTGACGTAGAATCATGTATGGCTGATCTATACGACAGCAAAAACTTTGGTATATGCTCGTCCCAGTCTCGTTGGGCGTTATCCACCACCTTTCGAAAATGTTCTTCCAGAGTGCGATTAAACCTTTCTACCATGCCATCAGACTGTGGATGCAATGGCGTAGTCCTTGTTTTCTTGATACCAAGGGAGTCACACATCTCTTGGAATATGGCCGATTCCAAATTTCTTTCCTGGTCTGAGTGTATCTCCAAGAACTGGATATGTCGCTACGGTGTGCCGAAGTAATCCATGACCACAAGGACATACCGGTTTCCAGAATCACTTACTGGGAAAGGGCCTGTAACGTCCATTGCTATTATTTCATATGGCGCTCCTGGCCTATACTCTTGCATAAGACCTCTACTATTTCATCTTGGCCTTTTCGCCTTTATGCACTTCTCGCAATTTGCCACCCATTCAGCAATTGATTTCTGGCATCCAACCCAGTAGAATCGTTGCTTCACTTTCTCGGCTGTTTTGGTTATTCCCAAGTGACCTCCATTAGGTCCATTTGGGAGCCACCGTGGTGCAATGGTTAGCATGCCCGCCTTGCATACACAAGGTCGTGGGTTCGATTCCTGCTACGACCGAACACCAAAAAGTTTTTTCAGCGGTGGATTATCCCACCTCAGTAATGCTGGTGACATTTCTGAGGGTTTCAAAGCTTCTCTAAGTGGTTTCACTGGAATGTGGAACGCCGTTCGGACTCGGCTATAAAAAGGAGGTCCCTTGTCATTGAGTTTAACATGGAATCGGGCAGCACTCAGTGATAAGAGAGAAGTTCACCACTGTGGTATCACAATGGACTGAATAGTCTAAGTGAGCCCGATACATCGGGCTGCCACATAACCTAACCTAACCTAACCTAGGTCCATTGTGGAATTCCGTCAAAACATCTATTATTTTAGAATCCGGTACGATGATTAAATTTCAGCTGCTCTTACCATCTTCGCTTTCCCAGTTACGTTGCAGGGTTTCATTGACCAGACATAGACTGTCCCATTGAGCCCAGTATGATTTCGTAAGTGGGCTTTCGGCTGCGATGTCTTTCTTGCTGGGTTTCTTATCTTCTTCCTTCGCCGAAATAATTTTGCTCAAAATAGGATTTTTACGCTGTTCTGCTGGCCAGTCCACTCCAGATTCGACGTTCAACAGCCTGATATCCACGATTTCTTCCTTATGTTGTTCATTGAAGATGAACCACGTAGTGGACGTCCATAAACAGCAACAACAACAGAAATTGTAGCCAAAGTGCATGATATGGTATTAAATGATCGACGAATAAAAGTGCGTGAAATTGCTAATATCATGGGCATCTCAAATGATCGAGTCCATTTAATTTTGCATGAAGAACTACAGATGAGAAAGCTTTCTGCCGCATTTGTTAACAGTCGATCAAAAACGCATAAGAATGAACATTTCTCAAGCTCGTTAGGATCGTTTTAAGCGAAATAAAATGGATTTTAAGCGTCGTTTAATAACTGTTGATGAGACATGGATCCACCACTATACTCCACAGACAAAACAACAATCCAAACAATAGATTGAAGCTGGAGGAAGTGCCTCAAAGGAGGCAAAAACAATTCAATCGGCTGGTAAGGTTATGGTAACGGTTTTTTGGGACTTCAATAAATAAGATTTAGGGTCCGCAATATATAAATTTTTTGATTGAAATTTATTGCCAATATCAATTAATAATTTAATCGAATCAATCAAAAAGTTTATTGATTTTTGTCGCGAAATTAATTAAAAATTTAATTGATTCAATTAAAACAATGATTGAATTTTATGCCAAAAACCAATCACTTTTTTAATTGATTCAATCACACAATTAATTGATTCTGTGACAAAAGTCAATTAAATTTTCAATTGAAAATCGTGTTGGTTTTCAATCAAACTGGGTGATTGACACTATCATTTTCGTGATTGAAGACATTTCAATTACAAAATTGATTGAATCCGCAATTTTCGTGATTGAAATCAAAAAAAAAAAAAAAAAAATTTGTGTAGAAGTTAAATTTCTCGATTTTAGTTCTCGAGCTCATTCGGATAATAGGGGTAAAAATCGACAGAATTTATATTTAAAATCATATAACCAGAGTCATATCTTTGAATTCTCTTGCAAGTTTAGGAAGATTCCTCCAAACTCAAACAAAAATGTTTTTATAAATTAATATTCTGATGTAGTGTCCACATGAAGAAACTTTAAATTTAACCTCGGGAAGGGCACCACTTGAATCGATCTTCTTGATATATGCTTAATCAAATTAACCTGAAACTAACATATTATATTTGATTGATCTGCTAGCCGAAATTGTGAAATTTTCGATTCAAAAATTTAAAACGAAAAAAATTGACGTGATATGTAAAGTTATACGTACATAATTTTTACACATAATGTGTGAATAATTTAAGTGTGGAAATTTTTAATTAAACTATTTTTACAAGTCGCGCTATCACGCCGATATGACAAAATAAATAAATATTTTTCGACAATTTCAAGAAATTTTATTAGACTAAATTATGCGGGTTGAAAAATTATTGTTTCTCTTACGTATGTTCGAAACATATTGTTACGTCTTTTTATGTTGTGGCGTGTTAAATAACCCGATAATTAAAACACGGTTCTTTTCAAATAACGACTATCTACAATTTATTTGCTTAACGATATGTTTCACTTATTTTCTCTACGATGTGTGCTGTATGACTTTTAGCTTACGACTGACTTGACAGCTCCCTCTGTCAGGGGTTTATATAGCGATATATGACGAATTCGAACATTCTGGCTAATCTTGCCTACAACAATCTAGAACAATTACTTAGTCTTGCCTACGACTTTCTAGAGCAATCTACAATCTAGATGTTGCACATATTTATCTAGCACATATTCAACTGGTTATCTTCATTCTCTTGCCTACAACCATCTAGACTATTCTACTAGTACCTGGCAATGTCGCACATCCATATCTGATTATGCTCAGCCATCAAGTATCTCGTAATTTATCTGCAGATGATTGTGCTCATATTACTACAACAATAACAATAAGCAATGAAGATAACAAAACAAAAGGGGTTACTTTACAATGAACGATTGAGAAAGAACACAAAAGATGTTTTGGAAAGTATTAGAAAATAAAATTGTGACGTAATCTAATTGAAATTAACGGAAACTAATTTAAATAAACTTAAATCTAGAAATATCTAATTCGTAACACTGCCTCCCGCTTAAGCCTGTTCGTCCCGAACTGATTCGAAAACTTCACCAAATGTGTTTGGTATGTCGTTACTGTTTTCTTCCATGGCGAGATCATTAGGCCTAGCGCCGATTAATAAATCTTCAGGCAACTTCAATTCGGTTCCGAATAGAACCTTGGCCGGTGTTCGTGACGTAGAATCATACATGACAGATCTATAGGACAGCAAAAACTTTGGTATAACATATGCTCATCCCAGTCTCGTGGCCGTTGTCCACAACCTTTCGAAGATTTTCCTCCAGAATACGATTAAATCTTTCAACCATGTCATCGGACTGTGGGTATAATGGCGTAGTCCTATTTTTCTTGATATCAAGGGAGTCACATCTCTTTGAATATGGCCGATTCAAAGTTTCTTCCTTGGTGTGAGTGTATCTCGGATGGCACTCCGTAGCGACATATCCAGTTCTTGTCGACTACTTCCTCAATCGTCTTCGCCTCTTGGTTTGGAATGGCATAAACTTCTGGCCACTTGCTGAAGTAGTCCATGACCACAAAGACATATCGGTTTCCAGAATCACTTACTGGGAAAGGGCCTGCAACGTCCATTGCTATCCTTTCAAAGGGAGCTCCTGGCCTATAATCTTGCATAAGACCTCTACTTTTTCGTCTTGAACCTTTCGCCTTAATGCACTTCTCGCAATTGGCCACCCATTCAGCAATTGATTTCTGGCATCCAACCCAGTAAAATTGTTGCTTCACTTTCTCGCCAGTTATATTTATTCCCAGTTGACCTCCACTAGATCCATTGTTGAATTCCAAACATCAAAACATCTCTTATTTTAGAATCAGGTATGATGATTAAATTTCGGCTGCTCTTACCATCTTCGCTTTCCCATTTACGTTGCAGGGTTCCTTGACCAGACATAGACTGTCCCATTGAGCCTTTCGAGCAGTGTTTGCACTCGACATTACAAGGTCGACGTGACAAGGCGTCCTCATCGGTGGATATGTCCTCTGCTGTCACATGATGACCCAAGTACACGCAAAATCGGGTCCTTCAATCTTTCTTTTTGAGTAGTGCAACTGGTGAGCACCAAGGACTTGATTATTCCTCGATTACACCACTTTCCGCCATTTCCTAAACGAGCTTTTGAACCTCATCTCGTTTTGCTAGAGGAACACTTCGTAGGGCCTGTTTTATGGGTCTTTCTTCTGTGGTGTTTATTTCATGCTTCACCACAGATGTTCTTCCTTGAATTTTCTTTTCAATGGCAAAGGCTGAGGCATTTTTCCATAACAATTGCTTGGCTTTATTTTTCTCGGAGGTGATAGATGACGTGTCCAAGCTTCGACATAACCTTCCAAATGTTTCTTCGCTTCATCATGTGTCTTTGGCGATTTGCTTTTCAAGTTGACTATTGCTTCAGCAGGAGTACATTTGCCAATGTCAGAAAATTTTCCAATATGCCCGTGATCGTCAGACAAGTTCAAGGCACGAATTCGTATCAATCTCTCTTCATTCGTTGTTACCAGGGCATTTGCTATCAAGATGTTGTTGTTTTTGTTTTCTGCTGGTTCAACAACCCACAATTGGCAGACTTCACAATCTCCGTTCATAGAAACCCATATAATTGCTTCGGTATACGGTGGTATTGACTCTGGCTGGCTCGTTGACACGATGAACTCATAATTAACGGATTTGTTAGCAATAGTTAACTTTACGGCGACCTTTCCATACACTGTTGCAGGTTCCCCTGTAGCCGTGCATAGCCTGACTCCAATAAAAATCTCTTACACTATTCTCTTTAAGCTGCCTTTACATTTTTTTTAATGTTCCAAGTAGTATTAGAGATATCGTTCAAGTTTTGCAAAAAAAATTGATTTTTTTGACAATTGTTTTTTTTTATCTTTGAAAAATCCTAAAAAATCAAAATGGTACAAAAATCGCAGTTTTATTCCAGAAAGCTTTATTTCATTACAATCGGCGCACAACTTTTGATTTTATTCACGATTTACTGAATTGATATAAATAAATCGCGATTTCCATACATACCCAGCAAAAAAGTGTCGCCAAAAAAGTAATGAAAATGTTCTGGATCCGGAAGTGGTGCAAAATTGACGCAGAAGCGATGAATTTAATATGGGCTTGTCATAGGACGGAAGTCCTCCATTTCAACAGCCGTTGCACTGAATTTGCATCACTTCTTTTGGTGTGATCCGAATTCAATGTTTTGGATGTAAATTAAAAAATTCTGTGATATTTTGTCAAATAAATAATTTTTATAATTTCTAATGGATTCTAACGCCTGTCGGAAAATTCTGACCTCAAATATTTTAAAAAATTCACAATTTTTTCAGATTGGATTTAGCAATTTTTCGACAAAATTTAAATGATTTGTATCATTTTATGAATTCTTACTCTATTTTTAACATATTTGAAACAAAAAAGTTAAAATTACCCATTCAAAGCATGAAAAAACCAAGTTATAAAAAATTGAATTAAAAGAACTTCATTGGTAGTTAAAGTAAAGAACATCATTGGGAGTGCATCTTCTGGAAGTGTGCCTTTGGAAGAACTTCCAAATAACATTTTCTAATGGGTAAGTGTTTCTATGTAATAAGTTTATTTTTGTTACGGTTCTGTTGATGAAGAATGGAATATCGTTTTTAAGGTTATTTGGGACACTGAATCCAAATCTGCAATTGGTTTTTTTCTATCAGCTTTCGAGATATACCGTTATGTTCAAAATTAAGGCACTTCCGCTACATATATTGCAAAAAAAGTTAGTTAAATATATTTCGAATAAAATTAGTTTTATTTCATTATAATCGGTCCACAACTATTGATTTTGTTAATTTCTATCAACTATACAACACAAAAAGTGAAATTTTAAGAAAAAAAAAAACTTTTAATACACAATTATTACAATGTAATTACAACTCATCGAAGATAAGATTTTCTTTTATAAGATTTTCTTAAATAATCTTGTTTAGAGGGATTATTTTTAATGCTCCAGCAATAGGCCGCCATCCTATGCTTATCCCTGTGACCCTGGTACCGCTTCTCTATAGTACGGATATATTGATGGAAACCTTCACCTTGTTCTTCACTGAAGTCTCCAAGATTTTCAGGGAAACAATCCAAGTGACTGTGTAGATAGTGCAGCTTAATGCTCATATTACAACCAAGCTGCTTGAAATGGGACAACATGTTATCCACGTGCTCCCAGTAGTGATAACCCTTTTTGTTTCCCAGGAAATTGCACACAATCCAAACAAACTCATTCCAAGCATTTCTTTCAATATCTGTCATTGAAGTACCAAAATTTTCATCATTGATTAATAATCTGAATTGAGGGCCATCAAAAATGCCAGCTTTCAGTTTCTCCGAACTCAAATTGGTGAACTTTCTACTGATATATCTAAAACAATCACCGTCCTTGTTGAGAGCTTTGACAAATTGTTTCATAAGTCCTAGCTTGATATTGTTCTTTAGCTTTAGTTGAATGTGCAATCGGCAACGAACCCAATTTATTTCCGTTATGCAGAAGTACACATTTTAGGCTGCGTTTAGAAGAATCTATAAATAGTCGCCAGTCATTTAGATCATACCTCTCTAATCCCATCGCAGTTACTAAACCAGGAACATCTGAACAATAAACAAATTCATCGTCTTCGGAAAAAAATTGAAGTAAGTTTTTTCTCCGTTACGGTAGTATGAAATTGTTGTTCCTTGGGTTAACAGATTTTTTTGCTTTAATCGAGAAGCCAGAATTTCAGATGCTTTTTTAGAGAGTCCAAGGTCTCTCACTAAATCACTAAGCTCATCCTGATTAAATTGTTCACGTTCATAAGAAATATCTAAAGGCATGCCATCTGATCCAGATTCAGAAATTGATGAAGGAACATTTTGTTGTAGGTCGTGAAAATTGTGTGTAGATGTACATGGTTGTAGTTCTGAATCCTTACTAGAATACAGGACTGGTTGGGTAATAGACAACACGTTAGGATTAATGCCTGTTATGTTGACAGCGCAAAAATAACAATCGTCATAATGATTCGAAGGTTCCCGGCAGATCATTGGTGTTTTATACTTGAAGTGGGTCCTTTGCTTCTTTGCCCATAACCTTAAATACTCTACACAGTTGCTACATACCGTATTAGGAATCCAGTGCTTGTCACGGACTTCCATGGCAAATCCGAAGTATTCAAAATAAACTTTTTTAATAAAATCTGACACACTTTTTCTATTTTTTATAAAAGTGTATTCGCCACATATGTGACAAAAAATAGTTATGATTGATTTTACAGCTGTCTCTTGACGTAGTCATATTTTTTGTCGTTATACTTTTCACTTTCGTAAACACTTGTTGAATGACAAAAATTGGTTGAATACTTCATAATTTTTTACTAAAGTACCTAGAAAAAATTATATCCACAATTTTATTGACGGTCACTTATGAATGAACACATGTGTTAAGGGGAATTTCCTTAAAAAAATTATCCGTTACTTACGGTAAACCACACATCACTTATCTTTTTTTTCATTAATTGACAGTGAACGGACTAGGTGTCATAAAGGAACAATAAAATGTATAGGCGTTTTGAGTTTGCTACCTAGTACTTTTTATTATCTAATTTTTTTAATTCGTAGAATCATAAGAAACTTACCCATTAGAAAATGTTAATTTTTTACGGAAATCGCGATGTATACCAATTCAGTAAATTGTGTAAGAACGACTAAAAGAGAACACTGTTTGGGATTTTTTTTAACTTATTATGTTGAACCGTTTTCAAGTTATTCCAATATATGTAGCGGAAGTGCCTTAATTTTGAACATAACGGAATATCTCGAAAGCTGATAGAAAAAACCTAATTGCAGATATGGATTCAGCGTCCCAAATAACCTTATAAACGATATTCCATTCTTAATCAACAGAACCGTAACAAAAATAGACTTATTACATACAAACACTTACCCATTAGAAAATGTTATTTATGTATAGAAATCGCGATCTATATCAATTCAGTAAATCGGGAATAAAATCAAAAGTTGTGCACCGATTGTAATGAAATAAAGCTCATTTTATTGAAAATATATTTAACTAACTTTTTCTGGAATAAAACTGTGAATTTTGTACCATTTTGATTTTTTAGGATTTTTAAACATAAAAAAAAATTTTTTTTCAAAAAAAAAGTTTTTTGCAAAACTTGAACGATATCTCTAAAACTACTTGGAAAATTGAAGAACAATGTAAAGAACGCTTAAAGAGAATATTGTAAGGGATTTTCTTAATATTTTTTTAATTTAATAAGTTGAACCGTTTTCAAGTTATTCCAATATATGTGACGGAAGTGCCTTTATTTTGAACATAACGGTATATCTCGAAAAGTCGAGCTGATAGAAAGAAACCCGAGAGCAGATTTGGATTCAGCGTTCGTCCCATATCAACTTGGTTTGCTCGCAACCAACCAAAGAAACCCAGCGTCTTCGCCATAGTTCGTCATATTTTACCTCTATCCTGTAATGATAAGAAGGCAGTGGTAGAAAAACGTCCGCTAGGACATTATTCGTTCCACGAGCGCCAGCACATCCGCTTCCTCATTTGCTATTATCCCATAGTGCCCAGGTACCCAGCACAGAGTCACTGAGAACCTTGAGTTCTCTACGACAGCGGCTGACTACCTTAGACCTTATCTCAGCACTGCACAATGCCTTTATAGCTGCTTGACTGTCGATGAAGAAGCTGATATCGCTTCTGAATAACGGCCCCATCAACAGCGACCACAGGTCTTACAACCGCGGTATAAAGCCAGCCAAACAGAGAAGGCCTCATTCCCCATCTCTGCCCGACCAATTTCGGGCACGAGTCCCATTAAAAAAAGCGTCGCCAAAAAAGTAATGGAAATGTTCTTTTTGGATCCGGAAGTGGTGCTAAATTGACGCATAAGCGATGAATTTAACATGGGCTTATATTGCCGCATAGGCCCTCTTTATGCGATCCGCAGTATTCTCCATCCAGTTTAGTTTGGAATCCAAAAGAACTCCCAGGTACCTTGTTGATTTCGAGAGGATCAGCTTCGTGCCCTGAAATTCAGGCGACTTGTAACCGACAACCTTTCTCCTCCTGGTGAACAGTACCAGCTCCGTCTTTCCAGGGTTCACCTCATCTGAAATAGAGTCCAGGAATTTCCCCGATACCATTATCACAATGTCATCCGCGTATGCCACTACCTTGATGCCCCTACTGGTCAGCCCAATCAATACCTCGTTCACCACCAGTAGCCATAGCAAAGGTGATATTACCCCTCCCTGTGGCAATCCTCTAGTGGTCCCTAGTCTTGCCGTATCCTTAATAGTAGAAAGTCGCTCTATCACGCGGATAAAGTCCATTCTTTAGCCTTCCTTGTCTACTTTTTAAAAATTTTCAGGCAGTCTTTGTATTCATTCCATAGCTGCTCGGTACCATGTCTCCTTGCCTCATTATATAGCCTCCTAGACTTCCTCCTTAAATCCATTAATTCCTTCCTCCACAAGGCCTTATGTTTATTATTAGGTGTCCTGCTGGTAGGACACGATCTAACGAAGGAACGTGTAAGCCATTTTTCCACCATGTTCGCTACATCTTCTACCTCCTCTATACTATCTATTTTCTTTTTATTGCCTGGTGTTCTCAAACCTCCCAAATGGGTCCTGAAACTGTTCCAATTTATAATTCTTGGATTCCTGAATTCCTCAACATTTGTCTCCACACCGGTCCCCACATCAAATTCTATGTAATTATGATCCGAGTAACTTATTTCGATAGATACCCTCCAGTTATAGGCTGTCGTCCTTCTGGTAAAATTGCTGAAAGTCAAATCGAGAATTTCCTTCCTCGTACGGGTTTCGAAGGTGAAATCCGTCCCCCTATTGTGAACTTGCAGCTGATTCTCCAGAATGTATTCCATTAAGCTTTCTCCTCTTGAATTCGTGTCTATGTTCGTTTCTAGGCTTCTTTATCATTGTGACCTCCGTTGAGGCCGAATATTTAGTTCTATTTCTCTTGCGTCGTCCATATTCCTCGGATTCAGGGTTAATTGACACATCATCTGCCGGAAGTTTTGATCAATTAGCATTCTCGGCGGGATTTCGGCTTTCCTTTCGATGCCGTTAATGGACTGGACGCACACAATATCCCGTCTCGGTCTATCTTTCCCCTGACCAGGGAACGAAAAGACGAGCTTTGCTCACTCATCTCGCTTCAGCTTTGGCTAAATCGGCGCGTTCGGTAGGACAAAAGTACAATATAGAAGAGCTACACTCTCCTGGTATAAAGTTACCTTCCATGAGCTCCTTATTGGTTATCTCCCATCTCTTTAGAGTCTCGCTCGCTTTGAGGAAGCGCCTCGAGTCATTTTCCGACATATTCTTCTTACCTGTTAGTCTCTGCTTTACTCTAAAGGCCTCTTTGACCCTTAGAAAGAAGACAGAGTCAGTGGACGATATGTCATCCGATTTATCCCCAGACACTCCCACATCGCGCATCGCCTCCACCAGCGAACCTGCTTCGCTGATCGGAATATTTTTCTGTTTCTCGTGCTCACCAACAAGAGCTCTTGCATTCTTGAGCAGCATGGACACCATCTCCATCAACTCATCCTTCTTCTCCAACGTACGAATGAATAGTCTAGCATTTTTCGAGGATGCCCTCGAAAGTATCGACGATGCATTCGAGGATAAATCGTCAGCAACGTAACCATCTAATCTCACGTTAACGTTATCACTCATGTTTCCTAAATCAATTTGTAAAGATTTCCTCTTAAAAAAGAACAAACATTTGCAGAAAAATCTTAACGTCAAGAAAAACATAATAAAATACACTTCTGATAATACTAGCGCCACCTACCGGGCAGTATATCAATTATCCTCAAAAAATACAGCGCGATCTATAGGCGAGTATATACTAGCCACCATCTTTACATATAAATACTATGCAATGTCCTTCAGCATTGCCAGATTCAAAATCAGTAAGAGGAGAGATAGTGATCAGGTGATTTAAATTGAGGATAAAAACAAACCAAGAAAAGCAAAGGAACAAAGAGAATAATAGTGTCTGTCCCTCTCAAAAACAAAGATACAAAATAAACCAAAGTGAAAATTAGAGCAAAAATAAACAAAGTGAATATTTGAGAATAAAACCAAATTATCAGTGAAAGGAGAAGATAAAGGATTATTATAGTGTTACGAATTTTATATTTCTAGATTGAAGTTTATTCAAATTAGTTTCCGCTAATTTAAAATTTAAAATTGTAACTGTCAAATTACATCATCACATTCAAAATCATTTCTTTATTTTCTAGTACTTTCCTAAACATCTTTTGTGTTCTGAGTTTCACAATAATTGTAGTAACCCCTTTTGTTTTGTTATTGTTGTAGTAATAAGAGCACAACCCTCTGTCAGCTAAATTACGAGATAGGCAGACGCGACAAAGTGATTGTTCTAGATAATTGTAGGCAAGACTATAAAAAGAAACGACAAAATGATTATATAATTGTAGGCAAGACTATGAACATAATCAGCAATTTATGTGAGGCATCTGCGGGACACTAGTATAACATTCCAGGTGGCTGTAGGCAATGAAGATAACTAGTTGAATATGTGCTGTTAGATAAATTGTATCTAGAAAGTTCTAGATGGTTGTGGGCCAGACTATCCAGAATTTTCGAAATCGTCAAATCACGGTATATAAGCCCCTGGCGGAGGGAGCTGTGAAGTCAGTCGTAAGTTAAAGTTTATACAGTACACATCGAAGAGCAAATAAGTGAAACCTATCAGTTAAACAAATAAATTGTAGATTGTCTTTATTTGAAAAGAACTGTGTTGTAATTATCGGGTTATTAAACACGCCTCAATATAAAAACGTAACAATTGGTGTCGGAAGTGAAATAACGAAAAAAAATCTACAGTGAAGTTTAATCAGCTTCGAGTGGAAGACTTGAAGAAGGAATTGAGCAAAATGGAGCAGCCGACTACAGGAAATAAGGCTCAATTACAAAAGCGACTACTGGAAGAGTTCGAGCGGCGCAGTATTGATATCGAAACACATGAGTTCGATTATAAGGAAGATATAGACGAATCAGTAGTAGCCAGCGCCTTGAAAACTCCATCTGTAGCTTCTAATGTTGTTGATTACACATCGATGGTCAATATTTTGAGCAAACTGATGGAAGAAAATTCTCTAAAAATGCAAGAAGAGAATTCTAGAAAATTGGAAGAAAATTCTCTAAAAGTGGAAGCGAATTCTAGAAAAATTATTGAGAAAAACTCCAGAAAGATGGAAGAAAATTGTAGAATTCTAAATGAGAATCTTCAACAAATTGCTGAAGGCATGGAAAAAACGTGTGGACCATATCGAAAGCCAAATTGGGGAGCTGGATAAGAAGATTATTTCTGTGGATGAGAAAATTATGGTTTATGATGAGAAATTTCTACACATTGAAAGAAAAATGTCAGAGCTGGAAATTAAAGATGGACCAGTGCGCGTTATCGAGGGCTCGAAAACCAAACCTCCTGTTTTCGATGACTCAACTTCATTCGACGTATTCAAATTCCAATTCGAAATGGTTGCTTCTAGAAGTTTATGGAACGAAAATGACAAAGCAATTGAACTTCTATTGGCATTAAAGGGCAATGCCGCTGATGTGATACAAAGCATTTCCGCTGCCTCTAGAAATAATTATAATGAAGTAATAACTACACTTCAACGTAAGTGCGGCGGAGAACATAAGCAAGACATCTTCAGAGGTTGAGCGGTTGGTGCTTTTGACATATCCAGGAGAAAGTCATCCACTTGTGGACCGCATCAAGATTGAGACCTTTGTAAATGGCATTCGAGACCCAGACATAAAATGATGTAGCACATTTTATGTCACAAAAAGCTACATTTGTGGAAACTGTAACATTTGCCCTTGCACAAGAGGCAGCGAGAGTACTAGCACGTCCTCAAGTTCACAAAGTACGTAAGGTGGAGACCGAGAATGACAAATCAAATTTCGTGATTGATTCAGTGAAAGAAGCTGTTAAGCAGGCAATGCAAGAAATGAAGCAAGAGACAACAAAATCCAGAATGAAGTGCTATAACTGTGATAAGCCTGGACATGTTGCTCGCGAATGTAAAGCACGTCGTAAGCGATCAAGATCGAAATCGCCATCCCCATCAAACAATAGCCATGTTTGGATGAACCCACAGTCCAGTGAGTCACCTTTAAACTAAATCGAGCTAGTTCAACGGGGAAAGAGCTGGCTCCCACATATGATGGCCCCACAATCTCCATAGCAATAGTACAACAGCAAAATAACAATTTCACTGTCGCGGGGTTTATTAACGGCGGCAAGCGTACATTGACGTTGGATACGGGTGCGTCGAAGTCTATCATTAGATCCGATTTAGTAAGAGGAAAAGTTACACCACTAATTGGAGTCAGACTACGCACGGCTACAGGTGAACCTGCAACTGTATATGGAAAGGTTCCTGTAAAGTTAACCATTGCAAACAAATCCGTGAATTATGAATTCATTGTGGCCGATATAGTGGACGAAGTTATAATTGGAGCGGATTTTATGATTGCGTTTGGTCTCAACTTGGATATGAAGCGTCGTGTAATGACCTGGTGTGATATCGAAATACCGGTAAACGTGGGCTACAGTAAGAATACACCTGTCAGATGTTTGACAATGAGCCAGCCAGAGTTAATACCACCAAATGCCGAAACAATTATATGGATTTCTATAAATGGAGTTTGTGAAGTCGGCAAAATAAAAACAACAACATCTTGATAGCAAATGCCCTGGTAACAACAAATGAAGAGGTACTTATACCAGTTCGAGTTTTGAATTTATCTGACCATCAAGAGCAAATTGGAAAATTTTCGGACATTGGCAAATGTACTTCTGCCGAAGCAATAGTCAACTTGGAAAGCAAATCGCCAAAGAAGCATAATGAAATGATGAAACATCTGGAAGGTTATGTCGAAACTTGGACACGTCATCTATCACCGTCCGAGAAAAATAAAGCCAAGAAATTGTTATGGAAAAATGCATGAAATAAATACCACAGAAGAAAGCCCATAAAACAGGCACCACGAAGTGTCCCTCTAGCAAAACGAGATGAGGTTCAAAAGCTCGTTAAGGAAATGGCGGAGAGTGGTGTGATCGAACCATCATCAAGTCCTTGGTGCTCGCCAGTTGTTCTGAATTGAGGGCCATCAAAAATGCCAGCTTTCAGTTTCTCCGAACTCAAATTGGTGAACTTTCTACTGATATATCTAAAACAATCACCGTCCTTGTTGAGAGCTTTGACAAATTGTTTCATAAGTCCTAGCTTGATATTGTTCTTTAGCTTTAGTTGAATGTGCAATCGGCAACGAACCCAATTTATTTCCGTTATGCAGAAGTACACATTTTAGGCTGCGTTTAGAAGAATCTATAAATAGTCGCCAGTCATTTAGATCATACCTCTCTAATCCCATCGCAGTTACTAAACCAGGAACATCTGAACAATAAACAAATTCATCGTCTTCGGAAAAAAATTGAAGTAAGTTTTTTCTCTGTTACGGTAGTATGAAATTGTTGTTCCTTGGGTTAACAGATTTTTTTGCTTTAATCGAGAAGCCAGAATTTCAGATGCTTTTTTAGAGAGTCCAAGGTCTCTCACTAAATCACTAAGCTCATCCTGATTAAATTGTTCACGTTCATAAGAAATATCTAAAGGCATGCCATCTGATCCAGATTCAGAAATTGATGAAGGAACATTTTGTTGTAGGTCGTGAAAATTGTGTGTAGATGTACATGGTTGTAGTTCTGAATCCTTACTAGAATACAGGACTGGTTGGGTAATAGACAACACGTTAGGATTAATGCCTGTTATGTTGACAGCGCAAAAATAACAATCGTCATAATGATTCGAAGGTTCCCGGCAGATCATTGGTGTTTTATACTTGAAGTGGGTCCTTTGCTTCTTTGCCCATAACCTTAAATACTCTACACAGTTGCTACATACCGTATTAGGAATCCAGTGCTTGTCACGGACTTCCATGGCAAATCCGAAGTATTCAAAATAAACTTTTTTAATAAAACCTGACACATTTTTTCTATTTTTTATAAAAGTGTATTCGCCACATATGTGACAAAAATAGTTATGATTGATTTTACAGCTGTCTCTTGACGTAGTCATATTTTTTGTCGTTATACTTTTCACTTTCGTAAACACTTGTTGAATGACAAAAATTGGTTGAATACTTCATAATTTTTTACTAAAGTACCTAGAAAAAATTATATCCACAATTTTATTGACGGTCACTTATGAATGAACACATGTGTTAAGGGGAATTTCCTTAAAAAAATTATGCGTTACTTACGGTAAACCACACATCACATTTCTTTTTTTCATTAATTGACAGTGAACGGGCTAGGTGTCATAAAGGAACAATAAAATGTATAGGCGTTTTGAGTTTGCTACCTAGTACTTTTTATTATCTAATTTTTTTAATTCGTAGAATCATAAGAAACTTACCCATTAGAAAATGTTAATTTTTTACGGAAATCGCGATGTATACCAATTCAGTAAATTGTGTAAAAACGACTAAAAGAGAACATTGTTTGGGATTTTTTTAATTTATTATGTTGAACCGTTTTCAAGTTATTCCAATATATGTAGCGGAAGTGACTTAATTTTGAACATAACGGTATATCTCGAAAGCTGATAGAAAAAACCTAATTGCAGATATGGATTCAGCGTCCCAAATAACCTTATAAACGATATTCCATTCTTAATCAACAGAACCGTAACAAAAATAGGCTTATTACATACAAACACTTACCCATTAGAAAATGTTATTTATGTATAGAAATCGCGATTTATATCAATTCAGTAAATCGGGAATAAAATCAAAAGTTGTGCACCGATTGTAATGAAATAAAGCTCATTTTATTGAAAATATATTTAGCTAACTCTTTCTGGAATAAAACTGTGAATTTTGTACCATTTTGATTTTTTAGGATTTTTAAACTTCAAATTTTTTTTTTTTTTCAAAAAAAAAGTTTTTTGCAAAACTTGAACGATATCTCTAAAACTACTTGGAAAATTGAAGAATAATGTAAAGAACGCTTAAAGAGAATATTGTAAGGGTTTTTCTTAATATTTTTTTAATTTAATAAGTTGAACCGTTTTCAAGTTATTCCAATATATGTGACGGAAGTGCCTTTATTTTGAACATAACGGTATATCTTGAAAAATCGAGCTGATAGAAAAAAACCCGAGAGCAGATTTGGATTCAGCTTTCGTCCCATATCAACTTGGTTTGCTCGCAACCAACCGAAGAAACCCAGCGCCTTCGCCATAGTTCGTCATATTTTACCTCTATCCTGTAATGATAAGAAGGCAGTGGTAGAATACGTCCGCTAGGACATTATTCGTTCCACGAGCGCCAGCACATCCGCTTCCTCATTTGCTATTATCCCATAGTGCCCAGGTACCCAGCACAGAGTCACTGAGAACCTTGAGTTCTCTACGACAGCGGCTGACTACCTTAGACCTTATCTCAGCACTGCACAATGCCTTTATAGCTGCTTGACTGTCGATGAAGAAGCTGATATCACTTCTGAATAACGGCCCCATCAACAGCGACTCAGCAGCATTTGTGATCGCAGAAATCTCAGCCTGAAAAATACTGCAATCACTCCCTTATTTCTAGTTCACTGCAATAGATTCCGCTGTCCGTTCCTTCCTCCATCTTTGACCCGTCTGTATACATGTTCAGGGTTCCGAAGGGTATCCACCTCTCTTCCCACTCCTCTATACTTGGTAAAATGTATGTTTATGTTACGGTTTATTATGATAAACATGCTCCGTGGCCATATGGGTCGTCTCTCTATACTGCCCGGCCAGAATCTCAGTATGCCTGCAGGCTGTCCTCTCCAGCGTGTTCAAGCTCGTAAGTCTCAGAAGTGTCAGTTCCGCCGCCTTCCTTACGTGTAAATCGAGTGGGATAACTCCCATCAGTACCTCCAAAGCGGCAGTGGCTGTTGTCCTCATAGCGCCTGTCATGTAAATAAGTGCAGTCCTATTTATTCTCGACATATGATTTTGGTGGTTCACGATTGTCCACCAAACATGACAACCATATGTGGCCACAGGTCTTACAACCGCGGTATAAAGCCAGCCAAACAGAGAAGGCCTCATTCCCCATCTCTGCCCGACCAATTTCGGGCACGAGTCCCATTAAAAAAAGCGTCGCCAAAAAAGTAATGGAAATGTTCTTTTTGGATCCGGAAGTGGTGCTAAATTGACGCATAAGCGATGAATTTAACATGGGCTTATATTGCCGCATAGGCCCTCTTTATGCGATCCGCAGTATTCTCCATCCAGTTTAGTTTGGAATCCAAAAGAACTCCCAGGTACCTTGTTGATTTCGAGAGGATCAGCTTCGTGCCCTGAAATTCAGGCGACTTGTAACCGACAACCTTTCTCCTCCTGGTGAACAGTACCAGCTCCGTCTTTCCAGGGTTCACCTCATCTGAAATAGAGTCCAGGAATTTCCCCGATACCATTATCACAATGTCATCCGCGTATGCCACTACCTTGATGCCCCTACTGGTCAGCCCAATCAATACCTCGTTCACCACCAGTAGCCATAGCAAAGGTGATATTACCCCTCCCTGTGGCAATCCTCTAGTGGTCCGAGCCCTATATGATCATCCAGTATCCTCTCCATCGTCATTGGTAAGAAGCTTATTGGTCGAAAATCCTTCACCGTTCCATGTGATATCTCCAAACCCATGGTATATATCCAAGACGCAATGAGGCTCTCATCAACTCTACATAAGATTCACCCAAGAGGTCGAGACTCCTTAAGCATACATGGGTATACCCCGTCCAAGCCTGGAGATTTATATGGGCCGAAACTGTCTATCGCACATTTACCGCTCACCATGGTCACCAAACCTAATATATCCTTCTCCGCTCCTATGTGGTCCATAGAAATACGAATATCCGTTGTATCTCTGATCTCCCACTCTGGAAAGTGCGTTTCCAATAACAGGTCTATAGTCTCATCCGGTGATTCAGTCCATTTCCCATTGCTGTTCTGCAAGTTACCACTGACTTGCTGGGACAAAAACTTACGTAGTCTTGCCGTATCCTTAATAGTAGAAAGTCGCTCTATCACGCGGATAAAGTCCATTCTTTAGCCTTCCTTGTCTACTTTTTAAAAATTTCCAGGCAGTCTTTGTATTCATTCCATAGCTGCTCGGTACCATGTCTCCTTGCCTCATTATATAGCCTCCCAGACTTCCTCCTTAAATCCATTAATTCCTTCCTCCACAAGGCCTTATGTTTATTATTAGGTGGCCTGCTGTTAGGACACGATCTAACGAAGGAACGTGTAAGCCATTTTTCCACCATGTTCGCTACATCTTCTACCTCCTCTATACTATCTATTTTCTTTTTATAGCCTGGTGTTCTCAAACCTCCCAAATGAGTTACAAGCTGTAACTGACAAAATTATCCCCTGGTTGTCGGTGATATATAAAGGATGTATCAACTTATCATATATCCCAGGAAAGTGGAGGGAAACAAAAGTCGTCTTCATACCTAAAGCGGGAAAAGCCTCTCACTCGAGGGCGAAGGATTTCCGACCAATCAGCTTATCCTCATTCCTACTTAAGACTCTGGAGAGGATGATACATATTTATCTTAGAACTAGCATCGATTCAAGTTTGTTCTCGAAACGACAGCATGCATACTCGAAGGGCAGGTCTACTGAGACCGCACTACATGAACTAGTCAGCTTTATTGAAAGCTCACTATCTGTCAAAGAATACACAATCGCGGCGTTTCTAGACATCGAAGGGGCGTTCAATAATGTCCATCCGAGCTCGATATTAAATGGACTGACAACTCTGAATGTTGATCCATGTATACTCAGGCTGTTAGACGAACTGCTAATGAAGAGACGTATTTCAGCCACACTAGGACAAGCAAACATACAAAAGTATGTGAACAGAGGCACTCCCCAAGGAGGAGTTCTATCACCTCTTCTTTGGAATGTTGCTATAAATAGCCTTCTGGTTACTCTAGAAAAAGAAAGGATAAAAGTGGTGGCATACGCAGATGATGTAGCTCTGGCAGTCAGGGGAAAATTCCCATCCACAATCAGAGATATTATTCAGAGGGCCCTCCGGATGACTGAAAAATGGGCGAAAGACAATGGTCTTGGGGTAAATCCCGCAAAGACAGAATTAGTCATGTACTGCAAAGATCGCAAAACTCCCACGGTTAGGCCTATTTCCTTAGGGGGTATTGAAATTCCCTTTGGTGATTGTGCAAAATACCTTGGCGTTATTTTGGACAGGAAGCTGAACTTTAAGCTTAATATTGAAGAAAGGGCGAGGAAGGCAACTGTAGCTTTGTACTCGTGCAAAAAGGCAATAGGAAAAAAGTGGGGACTAAACCCAAAAATTGTGCATTGGCTATACACGGCAGTGGTTAGACCTATAATGCTATATGGTGTTGTAGTCTGGTGGCAGAAACCGACTGGTTTAGATAAAGTTCAGCGTATGGCGTGTTTGTGTATTTCAGGCGCATTCAGCATGACAGGAACAAATTCCCTTAATGTCATGCTGCATCTATTGCCTTTAGACATTTTGGCCAAACAGTTAGCTGCAACAACGGCTGTGCGGTTGCGCGAACTATCGCTGTGGTCGGAAAAAGGTTACGGTCACAGTTCTGTCCTCAAAACAATGTCAGATGTGCCTAACGTAGTGGATTACACTTTGGCGAGTCCACTTTTCGACAAAAAGTTTGAGACTCTAATCCCCAACAGTGAGGCGTGGTGCACACAGACCCCGGGGAATAAAGAATATATAGATTTCTACACTGATGGCTCCAAATTGGATGGACAAGTGGGTTTCGGAGTATATTCTAATGATTTGGAACTTCAAATAGCGAAAAGATTACCTAATCACTGTAGTGTTTTTCAGGCTGAAATATTAGCAATAAGAGAGGTGGCGAATTGGCTGAGAAGTAATGTTCCAAAAAATGTGGGCATTAATATATACTCAGACAGTCAACCTGCAATAAAATCCTTGGACTCTGTGTTCCTCAACTCGAAAACGGCCATCGATTGCCGCAAATCTCTCAATGAGATGGCTGAGCAGTACAATATTCACCTAATATGGGTGCCTGGCCATAGGGACATACCGGGGAACTGCGAAGCCGATGAGTTGGCAAGGCTAGGGACTACCTTACATATTCCAGGGGAACTAGAATTTGTTGGTATGCCCCTAGCTACCTGCAAGCTCATGCTGCGTGAGAAGGCTGTTATGATGGCAAATGTTTGATGGGAGAATTGCAAGGGTTGTAACGACACCAAGCAAATATGGCCCCATTTCAACTTAAACCGCACACTAGATATGCTAATGTTCTCGAGACGTCAGATATCACTCCTGATATCCGCTATAACGGGTCGCTGCCTGATAGGAGATTTTGCAAAAACTATTGGCGCGAAGTATAATGACTATTGTATGAGCTGTCATGATGCGGAGGAAAAAGAATCAATTAAACACCTCTTGTGTGAGTGTCCTGCATTTTGTGTAAAGCGCAAGCAACTTTTAGGAGCATATAGCTTCAGATTACTGGCGGATCTGGAAAACGTTAACTTAAGCAGTCTGCTAATGTTTTTGGAACAATATGGTTGGTTCAACAAAGAAAAATAATCAAGAAGGTTCAGCGGTTAAAACTAGAAGTGCCCATATGTAATAGGTACTTTTAGTTAATGTGGTATCACAATGGACTGAATATTTTAAGTGAGCCTGAATCTTAATCGGGCTGCCACTTTAACCTAACCTAACCATAGCCTGGTGTTCTCAAACCTCCCAAATGGGTCCTGAAACTGTTCCAATTTATAATTCTTGGATTCCTGAATTCCTCAACATTTGTCTCCACACCGGTCCCCACATCAAATTCTATGTAATTATGATCCGAGTAACTTATTTCGATAGATACCCTCCAGTTATAGGCTGTCGTCCTTCTGGTAAAATTGCTGAAAGTCAAATCGAGAATTTCCTTCCTCGGATTCAGGGTTAATTGACACATCATCTGCCGGAAGTTTTGATCAATTAGCATTCTCGGCGGGATTTCGGCTTTCCTTTCGATGCCGCTAATGGACTGGACGCACACAATATCCCGTCTCGGTCTATCTTTCCCCTGACCAGGGAACGAAAAGACGAGCTTGGCTCACTCATCTCGCTTCAGCTTTGGCTAAATCGGCGCGTTCGGTAGGACAAAAGTTCAATATAGAAGAGCTACACTCTCCTGGTATAAAGTTACCTTCCATGAGCTCCTTATTGGTTATCTCCCATCTCTTTAGAGTCTCGCTCGCTTTGAGGAAGCGCCTCGAGTCATTTTCCGACATATTCTTCTTACCTGTTAGTCTCTGCTTTACTCTAAAGGCCTCTTTGACCCTTAGAAAGAAGAAAGAGTCAGTGGACGATATGTCATCCGATTTATCCCCAGACACTCCCACATCGCGCATCGCCTCCACCAGCGAACCTGCTTCGCTGATCGGAATATTTTTCTGTTTCTCGTGCTCACCAACAAGAGCTCTTGCATTCTTGAGCCGCATGGCCACCATCTCCATCAACTCATCCTTCTTCTCCAACGTACGAATGCATAGTCTAGCATTTTTCAAGGATGCCCTCGAAAGTATCGACGATGCATTCGAGGATAAATCGTCAGCAACGTAACCATCTAATCTCACGTTAACGTTATCACTCATGTTTCCTAAATCAATTTGTAAAGATTTCCTCTTAAAAAAGAACAAACATTTGCAGAAAAATCTTAACGTCAAGAAAAACATAATAAAATACACTTCTGATACTACTAGCGCCACCTACCGGGCAGTATATCAATTATCCTCTAAAAACTACAGCGCCATCTATAGGCGAGTAAATGCTAGCCACCATCTTTACATATAAATACTATGCAATGTCCTTCAGCATTGCCAGATTCAAAATCAGTAAGAGGAGAGATAGTGATCAGGTGATTTAAATTGAGGATAAAAACAAACCAAGAAAAGCAAAGGAATAAAGAGAATAATAGTGTCTGTCCCTCTCAAAAACAAAGATACAAAATAAACCAAAGTGAAAATTAGAGCAAAAATAAAGAAAGTGAATATTTGAGAATAAAACCAAATTATCAGTGAAAGGAGAAGATAAAGGATTATTATAGTGTTACGAATTTTATATTTCTAGATTGAAGTTTATTCAAATTAGTTTCCGCTAATTTAAAATTTAGAATTGTAACTGTCAAATTACATCATCACATTCAAAATCATTTCTTTATTTTCTAGTACTTTCCTAAACATCTTTTGTGTTCTGAGTTTCACAATAATTGTAGTAACCCCTTTTGTTTTGTTATTGTTGTAGTAATAAGAGCACAACCCTCTGTCAGCTAAATTACGAGATAGGCAGACGCGACAAAGTGATTGTTCTAGATAATTGTAGGCAAGACTATAAAAAGAAACGACAAAATGATTATATAATTGTAGGCAAGACTATGAACATAATCAGCAATTTATGTGAGGCATCTGCGGGACACTAGTATAACATTCCAGGTGGCTGTAGGCAATGAAGATAACTAGTTGAATATGTGCTGTTAGATAAATTGTATCTAGATAGTTCTAGATGGTTGTAGGCCAGACTATCCAGAATTTTCGAAATCGTCAAATCACGGTATATAAGCCCCTGGCGGAGGGAGCTGTGAAGTCAGTCGTAAGTTAAAGTTTATACAGTACACATCGAAGAGCAAATAAGTGAATCCTATCAGTTAAACAAATAAATTGTAGATTGTCTTTATTTGAAAAGAACTGTGTTGTAATTATCGGGTTATTAAACACGCCTCAATATAAAAACGTAACAATTGGTGTCGGAAGTGAAATAACGAAAAAAAATCTACAATGAAGTTTAATCAGCTTCGAGTGGAAGACTTGAAGAAGGAATTGAGCAAAATGGAGCAGCCGACTACAGGAAATAAGGCTCAATTACAAAAGCGATTACTGGAAGAGTTCGAGCGGCGCAGTATTGATATCGAAACACATGAGTTCGATTATAAGGAAGATATAGACGAATCAGTAGTAGCCAGCGCCTTGAAAACTCCATCTGTTGTTGATTACACATCGATGGTCAATATTTTGAGCAAAATGATGAAAGAAAATTCTCTAAAAATGCAAGAAGAGAATTCTAGAAAATTGGAAGAAAATTCTCTAAAAATGGAAGCGAATTCTAGAAAAGTTATTGAGAAAAACTCCAGAAAGATGGAAGAAAATTGTAGAATTCTAAATGAGAATCTTCAACAAATTGCTGAAGGCATGGAAAAACGTGTGGACCATATCGAAAGCCAAATTGGGGAGCTGGATAAGAAGATTATTTCTGTGGATGAGAAAATTATGGTTTATGATGAGAAATTTCTACACATTGAAAGAAAAATGTCAGAGCTGGAAATTAAAGATGGACCAGTGCGCGTTATCGAGGGCTCGAAAACCAAACCTCCTGTTTTCGATGACTCAACTTCATTCGACGTATTCAAATTCCAATTCGAAATGGTTGCTTCTAGAAGTTTATGGAACGAAAATGACAAAGCAATTGAACTTCTATTGGCATTAAAGGGCAATGCCGCTGATGTGATACAAAGCATTTCCGCTGCCTCTAGAAATAATTATAATGAAGTAATAACGACACTTCAACGTAAGTGCGGCGGAGAACATAAGCAAGACATCTTCAGAGGTTGAGCGGTTGGTGCTTTTGACATATCCAGGAGAAAGTCATCCACTTGTGGACCGCATCAAGATTGAGACCCTTGTAAATGGCATTCGAGACCCAGACATAAAATGATGTAGCACATTTTATGTCACAAAAAGCTACATTTGTGGAAACTGTAACATTTGCCCTTGCACAAGAGGCAGCGAGAGTACTAGCACGTCCTCAAGTTCACAAAGTACCTAAGGTGGAGACCGAGAATGACGAATCAAATTTCGTGATTGATTCAGTGAAAGAAGCTGTTAAGCAGGCAATGCAAGAAATGAAGCAAGAGACAACAAAATCCAGAATGAAGTGCTATAACTGTGATAAGCCTGGACATGTTGCTCGCGAATGTAAAGCACGTCGTAAGCGATCAAGATCGAAATCGCCATCCCCATCAAACAATAGCCATGTGTGGATGAACCCACAGTCCAGTGAGTCACCTTTAAACTAAATCGAGCTAGTTCAACGGGGAAAGAGCTGGCTCCCACATATGATGGCCCCACAATCTCCATAGCAATAGTACAACAGCAAAATAACAATTTCACTGTCGCGGGGTTTATTACCGGCGGCAAGCGTACATTGACGTTGGATACGGGTGCGTCGAAGTCTATCATTAGATCCGATTTAGTAAGAGGAAAAGTTACACCACTAATTGGAGTCAGACTACGCACGGCTACAGGTGAACCTGCAACTGTATATGGAAAGGTTCCTGTAAAGTTAACCATTGCAAACAAATCCGTGAATTATGAATTCATTGTGGCCGATATAGTGGACGAAGTTATAATTGGAGCGGATTTTATGATTGCTTTTGGTCTCAACTTGGATATGAAGCGTCGTGTAATGACCTGGTGTGATATCGAAATATCGTTAAACGTGGGCTACAGTAAGAATACACCTGTCAGATGTTTGACAATGAGCCAGCCAGAGTTAATACCACCAAATGCCGAAACAATTATATGGATTTCTATAAATGGAGTTTGTGAAGTCGGCAAAATAAAAACAACAACATCTTGATAGCAAATGCCCTGGTAACAACAAATGAAGAGGTACTTATACCAGTTCGAGTTTTGAATTTATCTGACCATCAAGAGCAAATTGGAAAATTTTCGGACATTGGCAAATGTACTTCTGCCGAAGCAATAGTCAACTTGGAAAGCAAATCGCCAAAGAAGCATAATGAAATGATGAAACATCTGGAAGGTTATGTCGAAACTTGGACACGTCATCTATCACCGTCCGAGAAAAATAAAGCCAAGAAATTGTTATGGAAAAATGCATGAAATGAATACCACAGAAGAAAGCCCATAAAACAGGCCCCACGAAGTGTCCCTCTAGCAAAACGAGATGAGGTTCAAAAGCTCGTTAAGGAAATGGCGGAGAGTGGTGTGATCGAACCATCATCAAGTCCTTGGTGCTCGCCAGTTGTTCTGAATTGAGGGCCATCAAAAATGCCAGCTTTCAGTTTCTCCGAACTCAAATTGGTGAACTTTCTACTGATATATATAAAAAAATCACCGTCCTTGTTGAGAGCTTTGACAAATTGTTTCATAAGTCCTAGCTTGATATTGTTCTTTAGCTTTAGTTGAATGTGCAATCGGCAACGAACCCAATTTATTTCCGTTATGCAGAAGTACACATTTTAGGCTGCGTTTAGAAGAATCTATAAATAGTCGCCAGTCATTTAGATCATACCTCTCTAATCCCATCGCAGTTACTAAACCAGGAACATCTGAACAATAAACAAATTCATCGTCTTCGGAAAAAAATTGAAGTAAGTTTTTTCTCTGTTACGGTAGTATGAAATTGTTGTTCCTTGGGTTAACAGATTTTTTTGCTTTAATCGAGAAGCCAGAATTTCAGATGCTTTTTTAGAGAGTCCAAGGTCTCTCACTAAATCACTAAGCTCATCCTGATTAAATTGTTCGCGTTCATAAGAAATATCTAAAGGCATGCCATCTGATCCAGATTCAGAAATTGATGAAGGAACATTTTGTTGTAGGTCGTGAAAATTGTGTGTAGATGTACATGGTTGTAGTTCTGAATCCTTACTAGAATACAGGACTGGTTGGGTAATAGACAACACGTTAGGATTAATGCCTGTTATGTTGACAGCGCAAAAATAACAATCGTCATAATGATTCGAAGGTTCCCGGCAGATCATTGGTGTTTTATACTTGAAGTGGGTCCTTTGCTTCTTTGCCCATAACCTTAAATACTCTACACAGTTGCTACATACCGTATTAGGAATCCAGTGCTTGTCACGGACTTCCATGGCAAATCCGAAGTATTCAAAATAAACTTTTTTAATAAAACCTGACACATTTTTTCTATTTTTTATAAAAGTGTATTCGCCACATATGTGACAAAAATAGTTATGATTGATTTTACAGCTGTCTCTTGACGTAGTCATATTTTTTGTCGTTATACTTTTCACTTTCGTAAACACTTGTTGAATGACAAAAATTGGTTGAATACTTCATAATTTTTTACTAAAGTACCTAGAAAAAATTATATCCACAATTTTATTGACGGTCACTTATGAATGAACACATGTGTTAAGGGGAATTTCCTTAAAAAAATTATCCGTTACTTACGGTAAACCACACATCACTTTTCTTTTTTTCATTAATTGACAGTGAACGGGCTAGGTGTCATAAAGGAACAATAAAATGTATAGGCGTTTTGAGTTTGCTACCTAGTACTTTTTATTATCTAATTTTTTTAATTCGTAGAATCATAAGAAACTTACCCATTAGAAAATGTTAATTTTTTACGGAAATCGCGATGTATACCAATTCAGTAAATTGTGTAAGAACGACTAAAAGAGAACATTGTTTGGGATTTTTTTTTAATTTATTATGTTGAACCGTTTTCAAGTTATTCAAATATATGTAGCGGAAGTGCCTAAATTTTGAACATAACGGAATATCTCGAAAGCTGATAGAAAAAACCTAATTGCAGATATGGATTCAGCGTCCCAAATAACCTTATAAACGATATTCCATTCTTAATCAACAGAACCGTAACAAAAATAGACTTATTACATACAAACACTTACCCATTAGAAAATGTTATTTATGTATAGAAATCGCGATTTATATCAATTCAGTAAATCGGGAATAAAATCAAAAGTTGTGCACCGATTGTAATGAAATAAAGCTCATTTTATTGAAAATATATTTAACTAACTCTTTCTGGAATAAAACTGTGAATTTTGTACCATTTTGATTTTTTAGGATTTTTAAACATCAATTTTTTTTTTTCAAAAAAAAAGTTTTTTGCAAAACTTGAACGATATCTCTAAAACTACTTGGAAAATTGAAGAACAATGTAAAGAACGCTTAAAGAGAATATTGTAAGGGATTTTCTTAATATTTTTTTAATTTAATAAGTTGAACCGTTTTCAAGTTATTCCAATATATGTGACGGAAGTGCCTTTATTTTGAACATAACGGTATATCTCGAAAAGTCGAGCTGATAGAAAAAAACCCGAGAGCAGATTTGGATTCAGCGTTCGTCCCATATCAACTTGGTTTGCTCGCAACCAACCGAAGAAACCCAGCGTCTTCGCCATAGTTCGTCATATTTTACCTCTATCCTGTAATGATAAGAAGGCAGTGGTAGAAAAACGTCCGCTAGGACATTATTCGTTCCACGAGCGCCAGCACATCCGCTTCCTCATTTGCTATTATCCCATAGTGCCCAGGTACCCAGCACAGAGTCACTGAGAACCTTGAGTTCTCTACGACAGCGGCTGACTACCTTAGACCTTATCTCAGCACTGCACAATGCCTTTATAGCTGCTTGACTGTCGATGAAGAAGCTGATATCACTTCTGAATAACGGCCCCATCAACAGCGACTCAGCAGCATTTGTGATCGCAGAAATCTCAGCCTGAAAAATACTGCAATCACTCCCTTATTTCTAGTTCACTGCAATAGATTCCGCTGTCCGTTCCTTCCTCCATCTTTGACCCGTCTGTATACATGTTCAGGGTTCCGAAGGGTATCCACCTCTCTTCCCACTCCTCTATACTTGGTAAAATGTATGTTTATGTTACGGTTTATTATGATAAACATGCTCCGTGGCCATATGGGTCGTCTCTCTATACTGCCCGGCCAGAATCTCAGTATGCCTGCAGGCTGTCCTCTCCAGCGTGTTCAAGCTCGTAAGTCTCAGAAGTGTCAGTTCCGCCGCCTTCCTTACGTGTAAATCGAGTGGGATAACTCCCATCAGTACCTCCAAAGCGGCAGTGGCTGTTGTCCTCATAGCGCCTGTCATGTAAATAAGTGCAGTCCTATTTATTCTCGACATATGATTTTGGTGGTTCACGATTGTCCACCAAACATGACAACCATATGTGGACACAGGTCTTACAATCGCGGTATAAAGCCAGCCAAACAGAGAAGGCCTCATTCCCCATCTCTGCCCGACCAATTTCTGGCACGAGTCCCATTAAAAAAAGCGTCGCCAAAAAAGTAATGGAAATGTTCTTTTTGGATCCGGAAGTGGTGCTAAATTGACGCATAAGCGATGAATTTAACATGGGCTTATATTGCCGCATAGGCCCTCTTTATGCGATCCGCAGTATTCTCCATCCAGTTTAGTTTGGAATCCAAAAGAACTCCCAGGTACCTTGTTGATTTCGAGAGGATCAGCTTCGTGCCCTGAAATTCAGGCGACTTGTAACCGACAACCTTTCTCCTCCTGGTGAACAGTACCAGCTCCGTCTTTCCAGGGTTCACCTCATCTGAAATAGAGTCCAGGAATTTCCCCGATACCATTATCACAATGTCATCCGCGTATGCCACTACCTTGATGCCCCTACTGGTCAGCCCAATCAATACCTCGTTCACCACCAGTAGCCATAGCAAAGGTGATATTACCCCTCCCTGTGGCAATCCTCTAGTGGTCCGAGCCCTCCTTGTGGAGTTCGCTAGCTCGACCTCCATGTCCCTGCTTAGCAGCATCACCACGATCCACTTTATAACGAATTTCTCGAGAACTTTCTTCTCTAATGCCTGTACTACTTTATCAATTTTCGTATAATCTAAGGCACCTGCAATGTCCAAAAACGCCGCCAATGTATATTCGCCATAAGTCATGGATCTTTCTATGTGATGCAGCACTGAGTGCAGGGCAGATTCTACAGATCTACCCTTAATGTACGCGTGCTGACAAATTGATAGTTTCATGCCTAGCTGGTTCCCTATATGATCATCCAGTATCCTCTCCATCGTCATTGGTAAGAAGCTTATTGGTCTAAAATCCTTCACCGTTCCATGTGATATCTCCAAACCCTTGGTATATATCCAAGACGCAATGAGGCTCTCATCAACTCTACATAAGATATACCCCGTCCAAGCCTGGAGATTTATATGGGCCGAAACTGTCTATCGCACATTTACCGCTCACCATGGTCACCAAACCTAATATATCCTTCTCCGCTCCTATGTGGTCCATAGAAATACGAATATCGGTTGTATCTCTGATCTCCCACTCTGGAAAGTGCGTTTCCAATAACAGGTCTATAGTCTCATCCGGTGATTCAGTCCATTTCCCATTGCTGTTCTGCAAGTTACCACTGACTTGCTGGGACAAAAACTTACGTAGTCTTGCCGTATCCTTAATAGTAGAAAGTCGCTCTATCACGCGGATAAAGTCCATTCTTTAGCCTTCCTTGTCTACTTTTTAAAAATTTTCAGGCAGTCTTTGTATTCATTCCATAGCTGCTCGGTACCATGTCTCCTTGCCTCATTATATAGCCTCCCAGACTTCCTCCTTAAATCCATTAATTCCTTCCTCCACAAGGCCTTATGTTTATTATTAGGTGGCCTGCTGGTAGGACACGATCTAACGAAGGAACGTGTAAGCCATTTTTCCACCATGTTCGCTACATCTTCTACCTCCTCTATACTATCTATTTTCTTTTTATAGCCTGGTGTTCTCAAACCTCCCAAATGGGTCCTGAAACTGTTCCAATTTATAATTCTTGGATTCCTGAATTCCTCAACATTTGTCTCCACACCGGTCCCCACATCAAATTCTATGTAATTATGATCCAAGTAACTTATTTCGATAGATACCCTCCAGTTATAGGCTGTCGTCCTTCTGGTAAAATTGCTGAAAGTCAAATCGAGAATTTCCTTCCTCGTACGGGTTTCGAAGGTGAAATCCGTCCCCCTATTGTGAACTTGCAGCTGATTCTCCAGAATGTATTCCATTAAGCTTTCTCCTCTTGAATTCGTGTCTATGTTCGTTTCTAGGCTTCTTTATCATTGTGACATCCGTTGAGGCCGAATATTTAGTTCTATTTCTCTTGTGTCGTCCATATTCCTCGGATTCAGGGTTAATTGACACATCATCTGCCGGAAGTTTTGATCACTTAGCATTCTCGGCGGGATTTCGGCTTTCCTTTCGATGCCGCTAATGGACTGGACGCACACAATATCCCGTCTCGGTCTATCTTTCCTCTGACCAGGGAACGAAAAGACGAGCTTGGCTCACTCATCTCGCTTCAGCTTTGGCTAAATCGGCGCGTTCGGTAGGACAAAAGTACAATATAGAAGAGCTACACTCTCCTGGTATAAAGTTACCTTCCATGAGCTCCTTATTGGTTATCTCCCATCTCTTTAGAGTCTCGCTCGCTTTGAGGAAGCGCCTCGAGTCATTTTCCGACATATTCTTCTTACCTGTTAGTCTCTGCTTTACTCTAAAGGCCTCTTTGACCCTTAGAAAGAAGAAAGAGTCAGTGGACGATATGTCATCCGATTTATCCCCAGACACTCCCACATCGCGCATCGCCTCCACCAGCGAACCTGCTTCGCTGATCGGAATATTTTTCTGTTTCTCGTGCTCACCAACAAGAGCTCTTGCATTCTTGAGCCGCATGGCCACCATCTCCATCAACTCATCCTTCTTCTCCAACGTACGAATGCATAGTCTAGCATTTTTCAAGGATGCCCTCGAAAGTATCGACGATGCATTCGAGGATAAATCGTCAGCAACGCAACCATCTAATCTCACGTTAACGTTATCACTCATGTTTCCTAAATCAATTTGTAAAGATTTCCTCTTAAAAAAGAACAAACATTTGCAGAAAAATCTTAACGTCAAGAAAAACATAATAAAATACACTTCTGATACTACTAGCGCCACCTACCGGGCAGTATATCAATTATCCTCTAAAAACTACAGCGCCATCTATAGGCGAGTAAATGCTAGCCACCATCTTTACATATAAATACTATGCAATGTCCTTCAGCATTGCCAGATTCAAAATCAGTAAGAGGAGAGATAGTGATCAGGTGATTTAAATTGAGGATAAAAACAAACCAAGAAAAACAAAGGAACAAAGAGAATAATAGTGTCTGTCCCTCTCAAAAACAAAGATACAAAATAAACCAAATTGAAAATTAGAGCAAAAATAAAGAAAGTGAATATTTGAGAATAAAACCAAATTATCAGTGAAAGGAGAAGATAAAGGATTATTATAGTGTTACGAATTTTATATTTCTAGATTGAAGTTTATTCAAATTAGTTTCCGCTAATTTAAAATTTAGAATTGTAACTGTCAAATTACATCATCACATTCAAAATCATTTCTTTATTTTCTAGTACTTTCCTAAACATCTTTTGTGTTCTGAGTTTCACAATAATTGTAGTAACCCCTTTTGTTTTGTTATTGTTGTAGTAATAAGAGCACAACCCTCTGTCAGCTAAATTACGAGATAGGCAGACGCGACAAAGTGATTGTTCTAGATAATTGTAGGCAAGACTATAAAAAGAAACGACAAAATGATTATATAATTGTAGGCAAGACTATGAACATAATCAGCAATTTATGTGAGGCATCTGCGGGACACTAGTATAACATTCCAGGTGGCTGTAGGCAATGAAGATAACTAGTTGAATATGTGCTGTTAGATAAATTGTATCTAGATAGTTCTAGATGGTTGTAGGCCAGACTATCCAGAATTTTCGAAATCGTCAAATCACGGTATATAAGCCCCTGGCGGAGGGAGCTGTGAAGTCAGTCGTAAGTTAAAGTTTATACAGTACACATCGAAGAGCAAATAAGTGAATCCTATCAGTTAAACAAATAAATTGTAGATTGTCTTTATTTGAAAAGAACTGTGTTGTAATTATCGGGTTATTAAACACGCCTCAATATAAAAACGTAACAATTGGTGTCGGAAGTGAAATAACGAAAAAAAATCTACAATGAAGTTTAATCAGCTTCGAGTGGAAGACTTGAAGAAGGAATTGAGCAAAATGGAGCAGCCGACTACAGGAAATAAGGCTCAATTACAAAAGCGATTACTGGAAGAGTTCGAGCGGCGCAGTATTGATATCGAAACACATGAGTTCGATTATAAGGAAGATATAGACGAATCAGTAGTAGCCAGCGCCTTGAAAACTCCATCTGTTGTTGATTACACATCGATGGTCAATATTTTGAGCAAAATGATGGAAGAAAATTCTCTAAAAATGCAAGAAGAGAATTCTAGAAAATTGGAAGAAAATTCTCTAAAAATGGAAGCGAATTCTAGAAAAATTATTGAGAAAAACTCCAGAAAGATGGAAGAAAATTGTAGAATTCTAAATGAGAATCTTCAACAAATTGCTGAAGGCATGGAAAAACGTGTGGACCATATCGAAAGCCAAATTGGGGAGCTGGATAAGAAGATTATTTTTGTGGATGAGAAAATTATGGTTTATGATGAGAAATTTCTACACATTGAAAGAAAAATGTCAGAGCTGGAAATTAAAGATGGACCAGTGCGCGTTATCGAGGGCTCGAAAACCAAACCTCCTGTTTTCGATGACTCAACTTCATTCGACGTATTCAAATTCCAATTCGAAATGGTAGCTTCTAGAAGTTTATGGAATGAAAATGACAAAGCAATTGAACTTCTATTGGCATTAAAGGGCAATGCCGCTGATGTGATACAAAGCATTTCCGCTGCCTCTAGAAATAATTATAATGAAGTAATAACGACACTTCAACGTAAGTGCGGCGGAGAACATAAGCAAGACATCTTCAGAGGTTGAGCGGTTGGTGCTTTTGACATATCCAGGAGAAAGTCATCCACTTGTGGACCGCATCAAGATTGAGACCTTTGTAAATGGTATTCGAGACCCAGACATAAAATGATGTAGCACATTTTATGTCACAAAAAGCTACATTTGTGGAAACTGTAACATTTGCCCTTGCACAAGAGGCAGCGAGAGTACTAGCACGTCCTCAAGTTCACAAAGTACCTAAGGTGGAGACCGAGAATGACGAATCAAATTTCGTGATTGATTCAGTGAAAGAAGCTGTTAAGCAGGCAATGCAAGAAATGAAGCAAGAGACAACAAAATCCAGAATGAAGTGCTATAACTGTGATAAGCCTGGACATGTTGCTCGCGAATGTAAAGCACGTCGTAAGCGATCAAGATCGAAATCGCCATCCCCATCAAACAATAGCCATGTGTGGATGAACCCACAGTCCAGTGAGTCACCTTTAAACTAAATCGAGCTAGAGCTGGCTCCCACATATGATGGCCCCACAATCTCCATAGCAATAGTACAACAGCAAAATAACAATTTCACTGTCGCGGGGTTTATTACCGGCGGCAAGCGTACATTGACGTTGGATACGGGTGCGTCGAAGTCTATCATTAGATCCGATTTAGTAAGAGGAAAAGTTACACCACTAATTGGAGTCAGACTACGCACGGCTACAGGTGAACCTGCAACTGTATATGGAAAGGTTCCTGTAAAGTTAACCATTGCAAACAAATCCGTGAATTATGAATTCATTGTGGCCGATATAGTGGACGAAGTTATAATTGGAGCGGATTTTATGATTGCTTTTGGTCTCAACTTGGATATGAAACGTCGTGTAATGACCTGGTGTGATATCGAAATATCGTTAAACGTGGGCTACAGTAAGAATACACCTGTCAGATGTTTGACAATGAGCCAGCCAGAGTTAATACCACCAAATGCCGAAACAATTATATGGATTTCTATAAATGGAGTTTGTGAAGTCGGCAAAATAAAAACAACAACATCTTGATAGCAAATGCCCTGGTAACAACAAATGAAGAGGTACTTATACCAGTTCGAGTTTTGAATTTATCTGACCATCAAGAGCAAATTGGAAAATTTTCGGACATTGGCAAATGTACTTCTGCCGAAGCAATAGTCAACTTGGAAAGCAAATCGCCAAAGAAGCATAATGAAATGATGAAACATCTGGAAGGTTATGTCGAAACTTGGACACGTCATCTATCACCGTCCGAGAAAAATAAAGCCAAGAAATTGTTATGGAAAAATGCCTCCGTATTTGCCATTGAGAAGAAACATTAAGGGAGAACATCTGTGGTGAAGCATGAAATAAATACCACAGAAGAAAGCCCATAAAACACGCACCACGAAGTGTCCCTCTAGCAAAACGAGATGAGGTTCAAAAGCTCGTTAAGGAAATGGCGGAGAGTGGTGTGATCGAACCATCATCAAGTCCTTGGTGCTCGCCAGTTGTTCTGGTCAAAAAGAAAGACGGAAGTACCCGATTTTGTGTGGACTACAGAAAATTTAATGATGTTACCAAAAAGGACAGTTATCCGCTTCCAGGCATTGAGGACACGTTGGACACACCAGCCGGTACAAAATGGATTCCCACGCTTGATTTGCAGAGTGGATATTGGCTAGTAGAGATTGCCGAGAAAGACAAAGAAAAGACAGCTTTTGGCGTTAATGGCGGTCTTTGGCACTTCAATTTAATGCCATTCGGGCTCTGCAATGCTCCGGCTACGTTCGAGCGATTGATGGAGCGGGTGCTAAAGGAGTTGCATTGGAAGTCCTGCTTGATATACCTCGACGATATCATAGTTATGGGCAAAACATTTGACGAGCACCTTAAGAACTTGAAGGAGGTTATCCAGCAACTGTCAGCCGCTGGTCTACGACTTAACGCTAAGAAGTGCTCGCTTTTACAGCGAGAAGTTAAGTACCTGGGTCATCATGTTACAGTAGAGGGCATATCCACCGATGAAGACAAAATTCAAGCAGTAAAAGATTGGCCACGTCCCAAAAATCTCCATGAATTGCGCAGCTTCCTTGGGTTATGCACTTATTATAGACGAATTGTGCCAAACTTCGCCAGCATAGCGGCTAGTCTCCATAAATTGACGCAAAAAGGTCAGAAGTTCCAGTGGAGTGAAGAACAGGAAGAGTCATTTAATCATATAAAAGAACTTTTATGTTCAACTCCTGTTCTGGCGTATCCTATTCCTGGCGAAAAATTTGTCTCAACAGATTGACGGTAAAGAAAAGGTAATCGGATATTTTAGCCGAACGTTATCCAAGTCCGAGAGGAACTATTGCGTAACTAGAAGAGAGCTGCTTGCTGTCATAGAAAGCGTAAAGCATTACCACAAATATTGTATGGGCAGAATTTCTTGCTAAGGACTGATCATTGAGCTCTACGATGGTTGCTCCAATTCAATAATCCGGAAGCTCAGCTGGCACGTTGGATAGAAAGACTCCAAAGCTATGATTTCAGTATCGAGCATAGAAAAGGCGGACGCCTTGTCACGTCGACCTTGTAATGTAGAATGCAAACACTGCTCGAAAGCTGAACATAAGGAAGAAATCGTGGATATCCGGCTGTTGCACGTCGAATCTGGAGTGGACTGGCCAGCAGAACAGCGTAAAGATCCCATTTCGAGCAAAATTATTTCGGCGAAGGAAGAAGATAAGAAACCCAGCAAGAAAGACATCGCAGCCGAAAGCCCACTTATGAAATCATACTGGGCTCAATGGGACAGTCTATGTCTGGTCAACGGAACCCTACAACGTAAGTGGGAAAGTGAAGATGGCAAGAATAGCCGCAACTTGATAATCGTGCCAGATTCCAAGGTAAAGGATGTTTTGATGGAATTCCACAATGGACCTAGTGGAGGTCACTTGGGAATAACCAAAACAGCCGAAAAAGTGAAGCAACGATTCTACTGGGTTGGATGCCAGAAATCAATTGTGAGAAGTGCATAAAGGCGAAAGGGCCAAGACGAAAAAGTAGAGGTCTTATGCAAGAGTATAGGCCAGGAGCGCCATTTGAAAGAATAGCAATGGACGTTGCAGGCCCTTTCCCAGTAAGTGATTCTTGTAACCGATATGTCCTTGTGGTCATGGATTACTTCAGCAAGTGACCAGAAGTTTATGCCATTCCAAACCAAGAGGCGAAGATGATTATAGACATAGTCGACAAGAACTGGATATGTCGCAACGGTGTGCCGTCCGAGATACACTCAGACCAAGGAAGAAATTTGGAATCGGCCATATTCCAAGAGATGTGTGACTCCCTTGGTATCAAGAAAACAAGGACTACGCCATTGCATCCACTGTCTGATGGAATGGTAGAAAGGTTTAATCGCACTCTGGAAGAACAATTTCGAAAGGTGGTAGATAACGAGACTGGGACGAGCATATACCAAAGTTTTTGCTGTCGTATAGGTCAGCCATACATGATTCTACGTCACGAACACCGGCCAAGGTCCTATTCGGAACGGAATTGAAGTTTCCCGGAGATTTGATATTCGGCGCTACTAAATGAGCTCGCCATAGAAGAAACCAGTAACGACATACCAAACACATTTGATAAAGTTCACGAATCAGTGCGAAATATAATAAAAATGGCCAGCAACAGGATAAAGGCGAGATATGATCGTGCAGCGAACACTGAGGGCTTTAAAGAAGGACAACTGGTTCTGATATTCAACCCGCAACGAAAGAAAGGATTATGTCCTAAACTACAAACGCAGTGGGAAGGCCCATATAAAGTCATCAAGAAGATGAATGATGTTGTATACCGCATTCAAAAGGACGACAGCCCAAGGTCAAAGATGAAAGTCGTTCACCTGGAACGTTTGGCTCCATGTTAGGTTAGGTTAGGTTATGTGGCAGCCCGATGTATCAGGCTCACTTAGACTATTCAGTCCATTGTGATACCACAGTGGTGAACGTTTGGCTCCATACGGAACGGGTTCTGTGCCTGTTCGGGACGAACAGGCTTAAGCGGTAGGCAGTGTTACGAATCTTATATTTCTAGATTTAAGTTTATTCAAATTAGTTTTCGTTAATTTAAAATTTCAAATTGTAACGGTCAAATTACGTCATCACATTCAAAATCATTTCTTTTTTTCTAGTACTTTCTTTTGTATCTTTTGTGTTCTTAGTTTCACAATAATTGTAGTAACCCCTTTTGTTTTGTTATTGTTGTAGTAATATGAGCACAACCCTCTGCCAGATAAATTACGAGATAGACAGAAACGACAAAGTGATTGTTCTAGATAATTGTAGGCAAGACTATGAACATAATCAGCAATTTATGTGCGACATCTGCCGGACACTAGTAGAACATTCCAGGTGGCTGTAGGCAATGAAGATAACTTTTTGAATATGTGCTGTTAGATAAATTGTATCTAGATAGTTCTAGATGGTTGTAGGCCAGACTATCCAGAATTTTCGAAATCGTCAAATCACGGTATATAAGCCCCTGGCAGAGGGAGCTGTGAAGTCATTCGTAAACTAAAGTTTATACAGTACACATCGTAGAGCAAATAAGTGAAACCTATCAGTTAAACAAATAAATTGTAGATTGTCGTTATTTGAAAAGAATTGTGTTTTAATTATCGGGTTATTAAACACGCCTTAATATAAAAACGTAACAATAGTATGTGAAAAAATTAAGATTGTTGTTGTTGAGTATTAGTGAACCACATATGAATGAGTGTTAATGAAGGAGGTAAAACCAAAAATTGGAGAAAAATTTGCAGAAAACAAAAACAATCTATGACAATGCAAGGAGCCATCCAAAGCAAAACCACCAACACATACACTAATGATCGTTCAATAAAAATTTAGAAATCAATGTTTTCTATAGAAAATTCACCAGTTCTTTGTAAACTTCACTGTTTCCAAGTAGATTATATCAGTAATTTTAATCTTCCAGTGTTTAACACTCGAAAAAGTAACACAATATATTACATTTTTATATACATAAAAGAGACACTGCGAAAGCACTTCCTTTCACTTCAGAAGAAGAAGATTCGGATTTTGGTTCGTCAAACTCAGTCTCCACTTTGCATACTTTGTGAATTTGAGGCCATGCCAGCAATCTCACAGTTTCTTGTGCAAGAGCACATGTTACCGTTTCTGCGATTTTATATCTGGGACTCGAATGCCATTCACAAAGGTCTCAATTTTGATGCGGTCCACAAGTGGGTGACTCTCTCCTGGGTATGTCAATAGCACCAGCCACTGAACATCTGTTGCAAAGTCTTATAGAGTATCATTTGATTTCTGGACTCTTCCTCTTAATTCCATTCTGAAGATGTCTTGTTTGTGTAGTACTTGCGTTGTAGCTTTTACTTCGTTATAGTTATTTCTGGGAGAAGTTGGGTTACTTTGTATTACATCGGCAGCATTACACTTCAATGCCAACAGAAGTTCAATTGCTTTGTCGTTGTCATACCACATGTTTCTGGATGCCACCGTCTCAAATTGGAATTTGAAAACATCAAATGAAGATGAGTCATCAAAAACAGGGTTTTGATTTTTGGGCACCCGATTACACGCACGGGACCACCTTTAATTACCAGGTCAGCCATTTTTTACTCCAGGTGTAGAACTTTCTCATCGTGAATCAGAATTTTTTCATCCACGGAAAGAACTTTCTTATCCAATTCTATAATTTGACCTTCTATATGGTCCACACGTTTATCCATGCTTTCAGAAATCTCTTGAAGTTTTTCATTGAGAATTCTAGAATTTACGTCCATCTTTTTTGAATTTTTGTCGAATTTTTCTTCCAATTTTCTAGAAATCGCTTCTATTTTTAAAGCATTTTCTTCCAGCATTTTTCTAGAATTAGCTTCCATTTTTAGATAATTTTTTTCCAGTTTTCTAGAATTATCCTCCAACATTTTGCTCAAAACATTGTGAATTGATGTGTAATGTACAACACTCGAAACCACAGATGCGAGTTTTTATACTGCTGGTATTGACAAGAATTGATTCATCAATGTCTTCCTTATAATCAAACTCATGCGTATCGATATCCATTTTTGGCCGTTCGAACTCTTCTAGCAGTCGCTTTTGCAATTGAGCCTTGTTTCCTGTAGTCGGCTGCTCCAGTTTGCTCAATTCTTCTTCAAGTCTTCTATTCGAAGCTCATTAAACTTCATTGTAGATTTGTTCCCGTTATTTCACTTCCGACACCAATTGTTACGTTGTTTATGTTGTGGCGTGTTTAATAACCCGATAATTAAAACACAGTTCTTTTCAAATAACGACAATCTACAATTTATTTGCTTAACGATAGGTTTCATTTATTTGCTCTACGATGTGTACTGTATGACTTTTAGCTTACGACTGACGTGACAGCTCCGTTTGTCAGGGGTTTATATAGCGGAATATGACGAATTCGGACATTCTGGCTAATCTTGCCTACAACTATCTTGAACGATCACTTTGTCGTTTATAGTCTTGTCTACAACTTTCTAGAGCAGTCTAAAATCTAGATGTCGCACATATTTATCTAGCAAATATTCAACTGGTTATCTTCATACTCTTGCCTACAACCAACTTGACTATTCGACTAGTACCTGACAGATGTCGCTCATGCATATCTGATTATGCTCAGCCATCAAGTATCTCGTAATTTATCTACAGATGATTATGCTCATATTACTACAACAATAACAATAAGCAATGAAGATAACAAAACAAAAGGGGTTACATTACTATGAACGATTGAGAAAGAACATAAAAGATGTTTTGGAAAGTATTAGAAAATAAAGTGATGACGTAATCTAATCGTTACAATTTGAAATTAACGGAAACTAATTTAAATAAACTTAAATCTAGAAATATCTAATTCGTAACAATATTTTGCAGGAAGCACATATATTCTTGGATATTGCCGAAACATTATTATGTTTGTTTTATGTTAATATATATTATATGGTTGGAAGCGCTCTGAAGCAAAAATTATTATATCTTGGAATTATTTTTTCCCAAAGAAGATTGTGCTCAAAAAATTTATTTTCTGCCTAATTGCATCTTCCCTCATATATTTCTCACTTCCATAATGGGCTTTAGTTCTTAGCACCTTTTACTGTAATACAAACAATGTAGAAGAAATTTTTCGAATTTATAAATTTTTAAATTTTACCTTTATCCTGGACGGAGAATCGAACCGCGGACCACACAGTTTGTAAGCCAAGAAACTATGCACTGGGCTACGTAGCTGTTATTGTCATCAACAGACAATTATCGCTGTAGCCATCGACACACAAGCAACGCAACGACTCAAACATTTATACTTATATAGCATAGTTTTCGGCTTCCATGAGCTGATGCATACATAATTTTTTTACAGAAAATATAGATTTGTTGGCAACCATGGAGCAATGGTTAGCATGCACGTCTAGCATACAAAGCCACGACCCTTTGTATGCTAGACGTGCATGCTAACCATTGCTCCACGGTTGCCAAAAAATCTCGATCCCTGCTACGACCGAACACCAAAAAGTTTTTTTTACATATATTCCACAAAATTCGGAAGATTCGGAAAAGATGTTCGACATTAAATACTACTTTATAAAATTTTTACTATAAAGTACTAGGAAAAATGCTCGGCGGCTTCATGCGCCGTCCAGACTATAAGCTTGTCCGGACGACAGTGTTCATGTCTGACCTATCCCACACTATAAGTTATTTTCGAAGCAGAGAATGAAGCCGCCGAGTCGCGCCGCCGATTTTAGATGCCGCCGACCGGTCGACTCATCTCGACTCAAATTTAGCCGCCAATTAATCAAAAATGTTGTTTTATCAGATTTTTTTTTATAATAGTTATATTTTTCGCCAAAATTATGAACTTTCCACCTACAATCAATTAGTACTAAGTTGTAATAGTTTTACAAAAATTTAGCTCGGAAAATTTGAATGAAATGAAAACTTGATTGCAAGATAGGTTATACAACTAATCTCATTATAATTCGGAAAACTTCAAAAAACGTTTTAAACTCAGTACGTTTACGTGATTTTAGTACACTCAACAAAATGAGTGAACTTCATATAGCGCTAAAGTCTACTTTATACGTTTTATGGATATGGTTTTCATTTTTTATGTCGCATTTAGGAGCTTTTAAAGATATTAGAAATACAAAAAAAAAAACAAGTAAGTAAAGTAGAAAGTCGGGCGGGGCCGACTATATCGTACCCTAAACCACCCATACTGAATTAACATAAGAATTTGTAGGGTAACATTGGTATAATTTTGAGATATAAACCGCACATTAAGGGGTACATTTTTATGGGAGTTTTGTCACATTCTGAGCAGAAATGTCTGATATTATATATAGTTGTAGCTATAATTGATTTTGCACCTAGAGAGTTAGTATATAACTAATATTGTCTATATTATTAAACAAGTGAGTAAAGTAGAAAGTCTGAACAGAAATGTCTGATATTGGGAGCTATAGCTGATTCTGAACCTAGAGAGTTAGTATGCCACTAATATTCAACCAGAAAAAAGTGCCTTCGAAACTAAAGGAAAAAATGTTCATCAATTAAGTTTAGCCATATTATTTCCATTAAGTTAAATTTTTGTGTGAAATAATAAAATTTACTTGTTTCAGTAAAAAAAAATCCTAAACTGAAAGCAGTTAGGAATAGTTCATTAACTAGAATAAGGCATGAAATTTTACTAATACTGTTTTCTTTGCAGGGTATAAGAATTTACTACTGAACAAGAAAATTTTATTCACTGATAACAAAGCATTCGTAAAAATAAACAAGAACCGAACGAAAACCAAGTTTCCTCAAATTTAGTAAAGTTTCTTATAAAATAATCTTTTTGACTTCCTTTATTATAGAAAGCTTATCATACATACGAATAACACTAGACATAGAAAAATATTTTAGTTCATTCGTACTAGGAAGTATTGAATCTTTTCAAAACTTAAGGATACGCAATTGTTAGAATATAGGAAATGTTCCTATATTTCTTTTATCTACCTGGAATCTATACCTGTCATCGATATGTTTGCGCGTGGTTTTTTTTTAGTTGGAATCGTGTTGTTATGGTATACGGAGAAATTGTTAAATAATAATATAGTAAAATAATATAATAATTAATAAATAAAATATATAAAATATTGGTTGTTTAAATTCGTGAGAAAAATTTTCGTTTTTTGAAAAAACATAAATAACAAATAATAAGTCTATCAATGTTCGTGACGGTGTATAAAGAAAGAAAACACCAACAGATTAACAACCCCTTCATTCATCAGGTAACATGCAGTGACACTAACCTTTTGTGAAAAAATTGGTAAAAATTGAAATTGTAAAATGAGGATAAAATCGTTAGGCAGCAACTTATTAAAAGTGCAAGATACAAGAAGAAGAAAAACATTTCGTTTTACAGTTGATAACATTACATGGAAATTGGAAATAGTGGAATAATAAACTAATATTTCGATGCTGTTGGTTCTCAATATATATAGTTAATATATTAATAAAACATATATTTTATTGAAGAAAAAATTGCCTATATAAACAAATAAAATTGTATTTAAAAACGAAGGTAAGCAGTACAAATTTTGAAGTAAAAGGTTTACCACATATATGTAAGATTTGTCCAGAAAATCATTCCATATATGAATTCAATTCAGTTCATTCTGTAGTATAGTGGTACATAAATATAGCAAAATGGTATATAATATATGGAATGCATTCTACCTTATTTCTACGAAAATCACATCGTTCAAACAAATAAGTTTATTTTAACTTAATGAAGGGGTTACTGTTTTCTGGGTGTTGAATCCATTATTAAACAAGTAAGGAAAGTCTAAAGTCGGGCGGGGCCGACTATATTATACCCTGCACCACTTTGTAGATCTAAATTTTCGATACCATATCACATCCGTCAAATGTGTTAGGTGCTATATATAAAGGTTTGTCCCAAATACATACATTTAAATATCATTCGATGTGGACAGAATTTGATAGACTTTTACAAAATCTATAGACTCAAAATTTAAGTTGGCTAATGCACTAGGGTGGAACACAATTTTAGTAAAAACAAGTAAGGAAAGTCTAAAGTCGAGCGGGGCCGACTATATTATACCCTGCACCACTTTGTAGATCTAAATTTTCGATACCATATCACATCCGTCAAATGTGTTGGGGACTATATATAAACGTTTGCTCCAAATACATACATTTAAATATCACTCGATCTGGACAGAATTTTATAGACTTCTACAAAATCTATAGACTCAAAATTTAAGTCGGCTAATGCACTAGGGTGGAACACAATGTTAGTAAAAAATATGGGAAACATTTAAATCTGAAGCAATTTTAAGGAAACTTCGCAATAGTTTATTTATGGTTTATCGCTCGATATATATGTATTATAAGTTTAGGAAAATTAGAGTCATTTTTACAACTTTTCGACTAAGCAGTGCCGATTTTACAAGAAAAATTTTGGTATTTTGACCATTTTTGTCGAAGTCAGAAAAACATATATATGGGAGCTATATCTAAATCTGAACCGATTTCAATCAAATTCGGCACACATGACTATATTACTAATTGTACTCCTAGTGCAAAATTTCAACCAAATATGGGCCAAAACTCTGGCTTCTGGGGCCATATAAGTCCATATCGGGCGAAAAATATATGGAAGCTATATCTAAATCTGAACCGATTTCAATCAAATTTGGCACACATGACTATACTACCAACTGTACTCCTTGTGCAAAATTTCAAGCTAATCGGGATAAAACTCTGGCTTCTGGGCCCATATAAGTGCATATCGGGCGAAAGATATATATGGGAGCTATATCTAAATCTGAATCGATTTCAATCAAATTTGGCACACATGACTATATTACTAATACTAATTGTACTCCTAGTGCAAAATTTCAACCAAATTGGGCCAAAACTCTGGCTTCTAGGGCCATATAAGTCCATATCGGGCGAAAGATATATGGGAGCTATATCTAAATCTGAACGCATTTCAGTCAAATTTTGCACACTTGACTATACGACTAAGTGTTATGTTTGTACAAAATTTCAAGCAAATCGGTGTAAAACTCTGGCTGCTGGGTCCATATTAGTGCATATCAGACGAAAGATATATATGGGAGCTATATCAAAATCTGAACCGATTTCTTCCAAAATCAATAGGGTTCTATTCTGACCCAAATTATGAACATGTGCCAAATTTGAAGGCGATTGGACTTAAATTGCGACCTAGACTTTGATCACCAAAATGTGTTCACAGACAGACGGACGGACAGACGGACATGGTTATATCGACTCAGGGACCCACCCTGAGCATTATTGCCAAAGACACCATGTGTCTATCTCAAATTTTCAACCAAATTGGGCCAAAACTTTGGCTTGTAGGACCATATTAGTCCATATCGGGCGAAAGATATATATGGGAGCTATATTTAAATCTTAACCGATTTCAATCAAATTTTGCACACTTGACTATACTACTAATTGTACTCCTAGTGCAAAACCAAATTCCGCCAAAAAACTGGCTTCTGGGGCCATATAAGTCCATATCGGGCGAAAGATATATATGGGAGCTATATCTAAATCTGAATCGACTTCTTCCAAAATCAATAGGGTTCTATTCTGACCCAAATCAGGAACATGTGCCAAATTTGAAGGCGATTGGACTTAAATTGCGACCTAGACTTTGATCACAAAAATGTGTTCACAGACAGACGGACGGACGGACGGACAGACGGACATGGTTATATCGACTCAGGGACCCACCCTGAGCATTATTGCCAAAGACACCATGTGTCTATCTCGTCTCCTTCTGGGTGTTACAAACATATGCACTAACTTATAATACCCTGTTCCACAGTCTGGCGCAGGGTATAAAAAGAGGAAATCGCCCAATTAGTGTAGGTAATAAATGCAAATTTCTGAAAATAGGACAATACATTTATGTTATAGCTACATGTAAGTCTAAATACGATCGGCTAATACATGTACATTTCAAATTTGAGCAACATTGGTTAATAAATAGGAGTATTATAAGCAAATTTAGGAAAATCGATCGATGCATATATAACAGGTTGGCTGATAAGTCCTCGGTCTGACACATAGATGGCGTCGCTAGTATTAAATGCATATTATTTTTATATAGTACCAACCTTCAAATGATTCGTGTCAAAATTTGTCTGTCAGTCAATTAGTTTGTGAGATAGAGCGTCTTTAGTGAAGCAACTTTTGTTATTGTGAAAAAATGGAAAAAAGGATTTTCGTGTTTTGATAAAATACTGGATCTGAAGGGAAAAAATACGATGGAAGCAAAAACTTGGCTTGATAATGAGTTTCCGGTCTCAGGGAAATCAACAATAATTGATTGGTATGCAAAATTCAAGCGTGGTGAAATGAGCACGGAGGACGGTGAACGCAGTGGACGCCCGAAAGGGGTGGTTACCGACGAAAACATCAAAAAAATCCACAAAATGATTTTGAATGACCGTAAAATGCAGTTGATCGACATAGCAGAGGCCTTAAAGATATCAAAGGAACGTGTTGGTCATATCATTCATCCATAATTGGATATGCGGAAGCTCTGTGCAAAATGGGTGCCGCGCGAGCTCATATTTGACCAAAAACAACAACGTGTTGATGATTCTGAGCGGTGTTTGCAGCTGTTAACTCGTAATACACCCGAGTTTTTCCGTCAATATGTGACAATGGATGAAACATGACTCCATCACTACACTCCTGAGTCCAATCGACAGTCGGCTGAGTGGACAGCGACCGGTGAACCGTCTCCGAAGCGTGGAAAGACTCAAAAGTCCGCTGGCAAAGTAATGGCCTCTGCTTTTTGGGATGCGCATGGAATAATTGTTATCGATTATCTTGAGAAGGGAAAACCCATCAACAGTGGCTATTATATGGCGTTATTGGAGCGTTTGAAGGTCGAAATCGCGGCAAAACGGCCCCATATGAAGAAGAAAAAAAGTGTTGTTCCGGCAAGACAACGCACCGTGCCACAAGTCATTGAGAACGAAGGCAAAAATTCATGAATTGGGCTTCGAATTGCTTCCCCACCCACCGTATTCTCTTGATCTGGCCCCCAGCGACTTTTTCTTGTCCTCAGACCTCAAAAGGATGCTCGCAGGGAAAAACATTGGCTGCAATGAAGAGGTGATCGCCGAAACTGAGGCCTATTCGGAGGCAAAACCGAAGGAGTACTACCAAAATGGTATCAAAAAATTGGAAGGTCGTTATAATCGTTGTATCGCTCTTGAAGGGAACTATGTTGAATAATAAAAACGAATTTTGATAAAAAATGTGTTTTTCTTTGTTAGACCGGGGACTTATCAATCAACCTGTTATAAGAGCTATATCTAAATCTGCACCGATTTGGATGATATTTTCCTGATTTGGTTGATACTAGAGAAGGTTACCATGGCTAAATTAGAGTAATATCGGGTATTAAATAAGGCTATTATAGTCAGAAATAAAGTTATAAGGGGTAAATTTTTCAAAAACGGGCGATACATATATATGGAAGCTATATCTAAATCTGAGGCGATTTAGATCATATTTTACAGGTTTTGTTGATATTACAGGAGAACCTTCTGCTAAGTTTGAGTAAGATCGGTTAATACATGAGGCCACTATGGTCAAAAATAAGGTTATAAGGGGCAAATTGTTGAAAATCGGGCGCTACATATATATGGGAGCTATATCTAAATCTGAACCGATTTGGATGATATTTTGCATATAGAGTCAGTGCTATAGAAAATTAGAGTAAGCCAAATTTGAGCAAGATCGGTTATGACCAAATTTGTGAAAATCGGGAGATACATACATAGGAGATAGAGTTAAATCTGAACCGATTTCGATGATTTTTTGCACATATAGTAAGTGGTAAAGAAAATTTTATTTGGCCAACTTTGAGTTAGATCGGTTGATAAATAAGGGACTTATGGCCAAATTTGGAAAAAAATCTGGAGATACATATATATGAGAGGTATATCTAAATCTGCACCGATTTCGATGGAATTTGGCACACTTAATTTGATAGCGATCGGTTAATATATGAACGCAATATGACTCCATTTATCGAAATCCGGCGATACATATATATGGGAGCTATATCTAAATTTGATTCGATTTTTTCCAAATTCAATAACGTTCGTTCCTGAACCAAAAACGCTAATTTCATCAAAATCGGTTAATAATTGCGACCGGAATACTGCGAACAACAAATACATGGACGGACGGACACTAAGGGCTAGATCGACTCAGGAGGTGATTCTTAGTCGATCAGTATATATTTTATGGGATCAAAATCAATATTTCTGGCATGCACAGATCAAAGTGGCAGATCAAAGTTATTATGTGATTTATGGTATCATAAATAGAGTTGATGAAAGATATTACAGCGAGAGAACCAAACGAGACAAATTGTCGGTTGCTGTGAAACTGCTTGTAGGTTGTTGCGGAAAACTGTGTTCATTAGTTTTGGATTCACCATTCGTAAGGCTTCACCAAAAAATCGATATGCTTAGATCTAAATATTATTTAATTTGATTAAAATGTGTATTCGGAGAAAGAGAGCGATAGAGTATAGACATTTGAAACATGAGCATGTGCTTTTGCCTTAGGCGCAGCATTTCATGTATGTGTTTTGTTTACCTACATCCGCATTATTTTTTATTCTTCTGGAGTCAAAACAAATCGAGACGTCAAATATTCAGATAAAGGAAAGTAAAACAGTTAAAATACATAAACAATTAAATACATAAAAAGTCCAAAGTGATAATCATAAATAAAGGGCACTCTACTCTTTGTAGAGGTAGAAGTAATACTAAATAGTAATGTATTTTATTCGCTTCTACACCCTCAAAAAAGCGCCTTTATAACATATTGTTACGTTTTTATATTGAGGCGTGTTTGATAACCCGATAACTAAAACACAGTTCTTTTCAAATAACGACAATCTACAATTTATTTGCTTAACTGATATCTTTCACTTATTTGATCTACGTTGTGTACTGTTTGCCTTTTACTTTACAACTGACTTCACAGCTCCCTCTGTCAGCTCTTTTATAGTACTGTATAATGATTTCGAAAATTCTCGATAGTCTGGCCTACAACATTCTAGACTATTCTACTACTATCTGGTAGATGTCGCACGGGCGATATCGCACATATTTATCGGTTTATGCTCATTGCCTCGGCTACAATCATCTAGAACATTCTACTATCTGGCAGATGTCGCACGGGCGATATCGCACATGTTTATCGACTTATTCTCATTGTCTTGGCTACAGTCATCTAGAACATTCTACTAGCTGGCAGATGTCGCACAGGCATAAATATGGTCATATTACTACAACTATAACAATAAGCAATGAAGATAACAAAACGAGTTACTTTACAATTGGGATTGGGAAACTAAGAACACAAAAGATGTTTAGGAAAGTACTAGAAAATAAAGAAATGATTTTGACAAGTGATAACGTAATTTGACCGTTACAATTTGAAATTTTAAATTAACGGAAACACTTTACTGTAACACTGCCTCCCGCTTAGGCCTGTTCTTCCCGAATAGGCACAGACCCCGTTCCGTAAGGAGCCAAACGTTCCAGGTGAACAACTTTCATCTTTGACCTTGCTGTCGTCCGTTTGAATGCGGTATACAACATCATTGATCTTCTTGATGATTTTGGAATGGGCATTCCCATTGTGTTAGCAGCTTGGGACACAATCCCTTCTTTCGTTGCGGATTAAAAAGCAGAACCAATTGTCCTTCTTGGAAGCCCTCAGTATTTGCAGTACGATCATATCTCGCCTTCATCCTGTTGCTGACCATTTTCTTTTATAGCGAGCTTATTAAGTTTAGCGCCGAATATCAAATCTCCAGGCAACTTCAATTCTGTTCCGAATAGAACCTTGGCCGGAGTTCGTGACGTAGAATCATGTATGGCTGATCTATAAGACAGCAAAAACTTTGGTATATGCTCGTCCCAGTCTCGTTGGGCTTTATCCACCACCTTTCGAAGATGTTCTTCCAGAGTGCGATTATACCTTTCTACCATGCCATCAGACTGTGGATGCAATGGCGTAGTCCTTGTTTTCTTGATACCAAGGGAGTCACACATCTCTTGGAATATGGCCGATTAAACATTTCGTCCTTGGTCTGAGTGTATCTCGGACGGCACACCGTAGCGACATATCCAGTTCTTGTCGACTATGTCTACAATCGTCTTCGCCTCTTGGTTTGGAATGGCATAAACTTCTGGCCACTTGCTGAAGAAATCCATGACCAGAATCACTTACTGGGAAAGGGCCTGCAACGTCCATTGCTATTCTTTCAAATGGCGCTCCTGGCCTATACTCTTGCATAAGACCTCTACTTTTTCGCCTTGGCCCTTTCGCCTTTATGCACTTCTCGCAATTTGCCACCCATTCAGCAATTGATTTCTGGCATCCAACCCAGTAGAATCGTTGCTTCACTTTTTCGGCTGTTTTGGTTATTCCCAAGTGACCTCCACTAGGTCCATTGTGGAATTCCGTCAAAACATCTCTTATTTTAGAATCCGGTACGATGATTAAATTTCGGCTGCTCTTACCATCTTCCCTTTCCCATTTACGTTGCTGGGTTTCATTGACCAGACATAGACTGTCCCATTGAGCCCAGCGATGTCTTTCTTGCTGGGTTTCTTATCTTCTTCCTTCGCCGAAATAATTTTGCTCAAAATGGGATCACAGTGTAAAGATCCCAGTCCACTCCAGATTCGACGTGCAACAGCCGGATATCGACGATTTCTTCCTTTTGTTCAGCTTTCGAGCAGTGTTTGCACTCGACATTTCAAGGTCGACGTGACAAGGCGTCCGCGTTTGCCACCTTTTCTATGTTCGATACTGAAATCATAGATTTGGAGTCTTTCTATCCAACGTGCCAGCTGAGCTTCCGGATTCTTGAATTGGAGCAACCATCGTAGGGCTTAATGATCAGTTCTGAGCAAGAAGTGCTTTCCATATAAGTATTTGTGGTAGTGTTTTACGCTTTCTATGACGGCTAGCAGCTCTCTTCTCGTTACGCAATAGTTCTTTTCGGGCTTGGACAAAGTTCGGCTGAAGTATCCGATAACATTTTCTTTACCATCAATCTGTTGAGATAGCACACCTCCAATACCGTAAGCACTAGCATCTGTATCCAAATAAATTTTTCGCCAGGAATAGAATATGCCAGGACAGGAGCAGAACATAAAAGTTCTTTTAGATGATGGAATGACTCCTCCTGTTCCTTGTTCCACTGGAACTTCGTACCTTTTCTTACATAAACTAAGGAAGCTGCGCAACTCGTGGAGATTCCGGGGACGTGGCCAAACTCTTACAGTCTTGATTAACGCCAACAGGTGTCTTTTCTTTGTCTTTCTCGGCGATCTCTACTTGCCAAGTGGAAGTGGATAACTGTCTTTCTTGGTGACATCATTTAACTTTCTGTAGTCCACGCAAAATCGGGTGCTTCCATCTTTCTTTTTGACTAGTACAACTGGTGAGCTCCAAGGTCTTGATGATGGCTCGATTACACCACTTTCCGCCATTTCCTTAACGAGCTTTTGAACCACGTCTCGTTTTGCTAGAGGAAACTTCGAGGTGACTCGTTTATGGGTCTTTCTTCTGTGGTATTTATTTCGTGCTTCACCACAGATGTTCTCCCTTGATTTTTCTTCTCAATGGCAAAGGCTGAGGCATTTTTCCATAACAATTGATTGGCTTTATTTTTCTCGGAGGGTGATATATGACGTGTCCAAGCTTCGACATTACCTTCCAGATGTTTTCTCGCCGTTCCATGTGACTTTGATGAGTTGCGTTCCAAATTGATTATTGCATCGGCCGGTGTACATTTGCCTGTGGCCGTGCGTAGTTTGACTCCAATCAATGGTGTAACTTTTCCTTTCACTATGTCTGCTCTAATAGACTTCGATACACCAGTATCCAATGTCACTGTACGCTTGTAGCCATTAATAAACCCCGCGACAGTTAAATTGTTATTTCTCTGTTGAACTATTGATATAGAGATTGTGGGGCCATCATCTGTGGGAGCCAGCCCTTGCCCCGCTGAACTAGCTCGATTTAGTTTAAAGGTGACTCACTTGACTGTGGTATCACCTTTTTATGGCTATTGTTTGATGGAGATTGTGATGTGGATCTTGATCGTTTGCGTCGTGCTTTGCATTCTCGAGTTATATGTCCCGGCTTATCACAGTTATAGCATTGGATTCGGGATTTAGTTCCATCCTGTTTCAATTCTTGCTTCGTTGTCTCTTCGATTCAATGACAGATTTAGATTCTTATCTACTCTCTACTCCGCGTACTTTGTGAATTTGAGGCCGTGCCAGCAATCTCGCAGTTTCTTGTGCAAGTGCAAATGTTACTGTTTCTGCGAATGTAGCTTTTTATGACGCATATGTTGCACATTTTATGTCTGGGTCTCGAATGCCACTCACAAAGGTCTCAATTTGGATTCGATCCACAAGTGGGTGACTCTCTCCTGGGTATGTCAATAGCACCAACCGCTCAACTTCTGTTGCAAAGTCTTGTAACAGGTTGGCTGTTAAGTCCCCGGTCTGACACATAGATGGCGTCGTTAGTATTAAATGCATATTATTTTTATATAGTACCAACCTTCAAATGATTCGTGTCAAAATTTGTCTGTAAGTCAATTAGTTTGTGAGATAGAGCGTCTTTAGTGAAGCAACTTTTGTTATTGTGAAAAAATGGAAAAAAGGATTTTCGTGTTTTGATAAAATACTGGATCTGAAGGGAAAAAATACGATGGAAGCAAAAACTTGGCTTGATAATGAGTTTCCGGTCTCAGGGAAATCAACAATAATTGATTGGTATGCAAAATTCAAGAGTGGTGAAATGAGCACGGAGGACGGTGAACGCAGTGGACGCCCGAAAGAGGCGGTTACCGACGCAAACATCAAAAAAATCCACAAAATGATTTTGAATGACCGTAAAATGAAGTTGATCGAGATAGCAGAGGCCTTAAAGATATCAAAGGAACGTTTTGGTCATATCATTCATCAATATTTGGATATGCGGAAGCTCTGTGCAAAATGGGTGCCGCGCGAGCTCACATTTGACCAAAAACAACAACGTGTTGATGATTCTGAGCGGTGTTTGCAGCTGTTAACTCGCAATACACCCGAGTTTTTCCGTCGATATGCGACAATGGATGAAACATGGCTCCATCATTACCCTCCTCAGTCCAATCGACAGTCGGCTGAGTAGACAGCGACCGGTAAACCGTCTCCGAAGCGTGGAAAGACTCAAAAGTCCGCTAGCAAAGTAATGGCCTCTGTTTTTTGGGATGCGCATGGAATAATTTTTATCGATTATCTTGAGAAGGGACAAACCATCAACAGTGACTATTATATGGCGTTATTGGAGCGTTTGAAGGTCGAAATCGCGGCAAAACGGCCCCATATGGAGAAGAAAAAATTGTTGTTCCACCAAGACAACGCATCGTGCCACAAGTCATTGAGAACGATGGCAAAAATTCATGAATTGGGCTTCAAATTGCTTCCCCACCCACCGTATTCTCCAGATCTGGCCCCAGCGACTTTTTCTTGTCCTCAGACCTCAAAAGGATGCTCGCAGGGAAAAAATTTGGCTGCAATGAAGAGGTGATCGCCGAAACTGAGGCCTATTTTGAGGCAAAAACGAAGGAGTACTACCAAAATGGTATCAAAAAATTGGAAGGTCGTTATAATCGTTGTACCGCTCTTGAAGGAAACTATGTTGAATAATAAAAACGAATTTTGACAAAAAAATGTGTTTTTTTTTGTTAGACCGGGCACTTATCAGCCAACCTGTTGGAGTCTCGTGTGATTTCTGGACTCTTCCTCTTATGTTAATTCCATTCCGAAGATGTCTTGCTTATGTTCTCCACCGTACTTGCGTTGTAGTGCAGCTATTACTTCGTCATAGTTATTTCTGGAAGAAAATGGGTTACTTTGTATTACATCGGCAGCATTACCCTTCAATGCCAACAGAAGTTCAATTGCTCTGTCGTTGTCATTCCACATGTTTCTGTATGCCACCGATTCAATTTGGAATTTGAAAACATCAAATGAAGATGAGCCATCAAATACAGGAGTTTTGATTTTTGGTTTTTTGATTTCCAGGTTTAGAAGTTTCTCATCGTGAACTACAATTTTCTCATCCACGGATAGAACTTTATTATCCAATTCTATAATTTGACCTTCTGTATAGTCCACACGATTCTCCATGCTTTCAGAAATTTCTTGAAGTTTTTCATTGAGAATTCTAAAATTTTCGTCCATCTATTTTGAATTCTCGTCTAATTTTCCTTCCAAATTTCTAGAATTAGCTTCCATTTTTAGAGAATTTTCTTCAAGTTTTCTAGAATTCTCTTCCATCATTTTGCTCAAAACATTGAGAATTGATGTGTAATCTACAACACTCGAAGCCAAAGATGGAGTTTCCATACTGCTGGTATTGACAAGAATTGATTCATCAATGTCTTCCTCATATTAAACTCATGTGTCTCGATATCCATTTTTCGCCGTTCGAACTCTTCTAGTAGTCGGTTTTGTAATTGACCCTTGTTTCCTGTAGTCGGCTGCTCCAGTTTGCTCAATTCCTTCTTCAAGTCTTCTACTCGAAGCTCATCTACAATGAAGTTTTCATTGTAGATTTTTTTTCGTTATCCCACTTCTGACACCAATTGTTACGTTTTTATCGTGAGGCGTGTTTAATAACCCGATAACTAAAACACAGTTCTTTTCAAATAACGACAATCTACAATTTATTTGCTTAACTGATAGCTTTCATTTATTTGCTCTACGTTGTGTACTGTTTGCCTTTTAGTTTACGACTGACTTCACAGCTCCCTCTGTCAGCTCTTTTATAGTACTGTATAACGATATCGAAAATGCTCGACAGTCTGGCCTACAACATTCTAGACTATTCTACTACTATCTGGTGGATGTCGCACGGGCGATATCGCACATATTTATCGGCTTATGCTCATTGTCTTGGCTACAATCATCTAGAACATTCTAGTAGCTGGCAGATGTCGCACAGGCATAAATGATTATGGTCAAAAAGGGTGATACGGTCAAAATTTGGTCAAGGGAAAACGCGTGTAAATCGGTGAAATCGTTTATTTAAAAAAATCAAATTAAATTTCTTTTTCAAGTTCATAAAATTCAGGTATAAAATTGGTATAAAATTCAGGAAAAATATTCAGTTAGGCTTTCGCTTTTCCAAATCCGAATTGTCGGGCCTCACGCTTGACACCTGCCATCAGATTTTGTACAGCCACCTTGTCCACCTTCTTCGCCGCAGAAAGCCAGTTTGCCTTGAACTGCTGCTCGACCTTAGCAGTTTTTTGGTTTTCTTTAGGGTTCGCTTGACAATAGCCCAGTATTTCTCAATTGGGCGGAGCTCTGGCGTATTGGGAGGGTTCTTGTCCTTGGGAACCACCTGCACGTTGTTGGCGGCGTACCACTCCATGGCCTTTTTACCGTAATGGCAAGATGCCAAATCCGGCCAAAACAGTACGGAACAACCGCGTTTCTTCAGGAAAGGCAGCAGACGTTTATTCAAACACTCTTTCACGTAAATTTCTTGGTTGACAGTCCTGGAAGCTATGAAAATGCTGCTTTTCAAGCCACAGGTACAGATGGCTTGCCAAACCAGATATTTCTTTGCGAACTTTGACAGTTTTATGTGCTTGAAAATATCTGCTACCTTTCCCCTTCCTTTTGCCGTATAAAACTCCTGTCCCGGAAGCTGCTTGTAGTCGGCTTTGACGCAGGTTTCGTCCATTACCACGCAGTCAAACTTCGTCAGCATCGTCGTGTACAGCCCCGGGGATCGCGCTTTGGCCGTCGTATTTTGTTTATCATCGCGATTTGTAGTCACTACCTTCTTGTAAGTTGATAGTCCGGCTCATTTTTTTGGCTCGATGCACGGTTGTAGATGATACACCCAGCTTATTTGCGGCATCTCGGAGAGAGAGGTTAGGGTTTCGCTTGAAACTACCGGCAACTCTCTTTGTCGTCTCAGCGGCTTCCGATTTTCGATTTCCCCCCGATCCAGACTTCCTGGCTGTCGACAAACGTTCCCCAAACACTTTAATTACATTTGTAACGGTTGATTTGGCAACTTTTAGCGATTTTGCCAGCTTTGCGTGCGAGTAGCTCGGATTTTCGCGATGCGCGAGCAAAATTTTGACAACTGAAGAGTGAATTCCAAAATCAAAATAGGAGCAACATTCTACACATACACACCTTCAAAATGAGGGGTGTTTAGGTTTTTTAAATGCAAAATTGAAAGAAATACGTCAAGTTTATATTGACCAAATTTTGACCGTATCACCCTTTATTACTACACACAAAAATTACCACCAAAATTTTTCAATTAAACGCTTAATTGAATTTGGAAACGTATTCAATTAATATGTTAATTGATTCAATTAATTATTTAATCAAATCCGAATAAAAACCAATTAAAAAAAATGATTGATATTTGTTACGTTTCCAATTAAAGTATTGTTACGAATTTGATATTTCTAGATTTAAGTTTTTTAAATTAGTTTCCGTTAATTTAAATTTCAAATTGTAACGATAAAATTACGTCATAACTTGTTAGAGTCATTTCTTTATTTTCTAGTACTTTCATCTTTTGTGTTCTTAGTTTTCCAATCGTTCATTGTAAAAGTAACACCTTTTGTTTTACTGTTATAATTATCGGTAATATGACGATAATCCCTTATGCCTGCACGACATCTACTAGATGGTAGAATGCACTAGCCAAGATGAGAATAAGCCTGAAAGTATGTGTGCCATATCACCTGTACAATAACGCCCCATAGAATGTTCTAGATGGCCGGGACAATGAACCTAAGTCGATAAATATGTGAGATGTCGTCCGTGCGACATCTACAAGGTAATAGCTTAATCTCGAAGGTTGTAGGCCAATTAGCGAGAACATTCGAAACCGTCATGCTTCGGTATATAAACCCCTAGCGGAGAGAGCAGTCAAGTCAGTCGTAAGCTAAAGTTTATACAGTACACATCGTAGAGCAAATAAGTGAAACCAATCAGTTAAACAAATAAATTGTAGATTGTCGTTATTTGAAAAGAACTGTGTTTTAATTATCGGGTAATTAAATACGCCTCAATATAAAAACGTAACAATTGGTGTCGGAAGTGAAATAAGGGAAAAAAGTCTACAATGAAGTGTAATCAGCTTCGAGCGGAAGACTTGAAGAAGGAATTGAGCAAAATGGAGCAGCCGACTACAGGAAACAAGGCTCAATTACAAAAGCGACTACTGGAAGAGTTCGAGCGGCGCAATATTGATATCGAAACACATGAGTTCGATTATAAGGAAGATCTTGACGAATCAGTAGTAGCCAGCGCCTTGGAAACTCCATTTGTAGCTTCTAATGTTGTTGATTACACATCGATGGTCAATATTTTGAGCAAAATGATGGAAGAAAATTCTCTAAAACTGCAAGAGAATTCTAGAAAAATGATAGAAGAAAATTCTCTAAAAATGCAAGAGAATTCTAGAAAAATGATGGAAGCTAATTCTAGAAAATTGGAAGAAAAATTCGACGAAAACTCATAAAAGATAGACGAAAATACCAGAATTCTAAATGAGAATATTCATCAAATTGCTGAAGGCATGGAAAAACGTGTGGACCATATCGAAAGCCAAATTGGGGACCTGGATAAGAAGATTATTTCTGTGGATGAGAAAATTATGGTTCATGATGAGAAGTTTCTACACATTGAATGAAAAATGTCAGAGCTGGAAACCAAACCAATTCGAAATGGTTGCTTGTAGAAATTTGTGGAACGACAATGACAAAGCAATTGAACTTCTATTGGCATTAAAGGGCAATGCCGGTGATGTGATACAAAGCATTCCCGCTGCCTCTAGAAATAATTATAATGAAATAATAGCGGCACTTCAACGTAATTACGGCGGAGAACATAAGCAAGACATCTTCAGAATGGGATTAAGAGGAAGAGTCCAGAAGTCAAATGAGACTCTACAAGACTTTGCAACAGAGGTTGAGCGGTTGGTGCTTTTGACATATCCAGGAGAAAGTCATCCACTTGTGGACCGCATCAAGATCGAGACCTTTGTGAATGGAATTAGAGACACTGATATAAAATGTGCAACCTATGCGTCACAAAAGGCTACATTCGCAGAAACAGTAACATTTGCACTTGCACAAGAAACTGCGAGATTGTTGGCACGACCTCAAATTCACAAGGTACGCAAAGTAGAGACCGAGCAGGAGACAACTAAATCCAGAATAAAGTGCTACAACTGTGATAAGCATGGACATCTTGCTCGTGAATGTAAAGCACGTCGTAAGCGATCAAGATCGAAATCGCCTTCACCACCAAACAATAGCCATATGTGGGTGAACCCACAGTCCAGTGATTCACATTTAAACTAAATCGAGCTAGTTCAGCGGGGCAAGAGCTGGCTCCCTCATGTGATGGCCCCACAATCTCTATAGCAATAGTTCAACAGAAAAATAACAATTTGACTATTGCGTGTGGTATTAATGGATACAAGTGAAATTTGACGTTGGATACTGGTGCATCGAAATCTATCATTAGATCCGATTTAGTAAGAGGAAAAGTTACACCACTAATTGGAGTCAGACTACGCACGGCTACAGGTGAACCCGCAACTGTATATGTAAAGATCTAAATATTATTTAATTTGATTAAAATGTGTATTCGGAGAAAGAGAGCGATAGAGTATAGACATTTGAAACATGAGCATGTGCTTTTGCCTTAGGCGCAGCATTTCATGTATGTGTTTTGTTTACCTACATCCGCATTATTTTTTATTCTTCTGGAGTCAAAACAAATCGAGACGTCAAATATTCAGATAAAGGAAAGTAAAACAGTTAAAATACATAAACAATTAAATACATAAAAAGTCCAAAGTGATAATCATAAATAAAGGGCACTCTACTCTTTGTAGAGGTAGAAGTAATACTAAATAGTAATGTATTTTATTCGCTTCTACACCCTCAAAAAAGCGCCTTTATAACATATTGTTACGTTTTTATATTGAGGCGTGTTTGATAACCCGATAACTAAAACACAGTTCTTTTCAAATAACGACAATCTACAATTTATTTGCTTAACTGATATCTTTCACTTATTTGATCTACATTGTGTACTGTTTGCCTTTTACTTTACAACTGACTTCACAGCTCCCTCTGTCAGCTCTTTTATAGTACTGTATAATGATTTCGAAAATTCTCGATAGTCTGGCCTACAACATTCTAGACTATTCTACTACTATCTGGTAGATGTCGCACGGGCGATATCGCACATATTTATCGGTTTATGCTCATTGCCTCGGCTACAATCATCTAGAACATTCTACTATCTGGCAGATGTCGCACGGGCGATATCGCACATGTTTATCGACTTATTCTCATTGTCTTGGCTACAGTCATCTAGAACATTCTACTAGCTGGCAGATGTCGCACAGGCATAAATGATTATGGTCATATTACTACAACTATAACAATAAGCAATGAAGATAACAAAACGAGTTACTTTACAATTGGGATTGGGAAACTAAGAACACAAAAGATGTTTAGGAAAGTACTAGAAAATAAAGAAATGATTTTGACAAGTGATAACGTAATTTGACCGTTACAATTTGAAATTTTAAATTAACGGAAACACTTTACTGTAACACTGCCTCCCGCTTAGGCCTGTTCTTCCCGAATAGGCACAGACCCCGTTCCGTAAGGAGCCAAACGTTCCAGGTGAACAACTTTCATCTTTGACCTTGCTGTCGTCCGTTTGAATGCGGTATACAACATCATTGATCTTCTTGATGATTTTGGAATGGGCATTCCCATTGTGTTAGCAGCTTGGGACACAATCCCTTCTTTCGTTGCGGATTAAAAAGCAGAACCAATTGTCCTTCTTGGAAGCCCTCAGTATTTGCAGTACGATCATATCTCGCCTTCATCCTGTTGCTGACCATTTTCTTTTATAGCGAGCTTATTAAGTTTAGCGCCGAATATCAAATCTCCAGGCAACTTCAATTCTGTTCCGAATAGAACCTTGGCCGGAGTTCGTGACGTAGAATCATGTATGGCTGATCTATAAGACAGCAAAAACTTTGGTATATGCTCGTCCCAGTCTCGTTGGGCTTTATCCACCACCTTTCGAAGATGTTCTTCCAGAGTGCGATTATACCTTTCTACCATGCCATCAGACTGTGGATGCAATGGCGTAGTCCTTGTTTTCTTGATACCAAGGGAGTCACACATCTCTTGGAATATGGCCGATTAAACATTTCTTCCTTGGTCTGAGTGTATCTCGGACGGCACACCGTAGCGACATATCCAGTTCTTGTCGACTATGTCTACAATCGTCTTCGCCTCTTGGTTTGGAATGGCATAAACTTCTGGCCACTTGCTGAAGTAATCCATGACCAGAATCACTTACTGGGAAAGGGCCTGCAACGTCCATTGCTATTCTTTCAAATGGCGCTCCTGGCCTATACTCTTGCATAAGACCTCTACTTTTTCGCCTTGGCCCTTTCGCCTTTATGCACTTCTCGCAATTTGCCACCCATTCAGCAATTGATTTCTGGCATCCAACCCAGTAGAATCGTTGCTTCACTTTTTCGGCTGTTTTGGTTATTCCCAAGTGACCTCCACTAGGTCCATTGTGGAATTCCGTCAAAACATCTCTTATTTTAGAATCCGGTACGATGATTAAATTTCGGCTGCTCTTACCATCTTCCCTTTCCCATTTACGTTGCTGGGTTTCATTGACCAGACATAGACTGTCCCATTGAGCCCAGCGATGTCTTTCTTGCTGGGTTTCTTATCTTCTTCCTTCGCCGAAATAATTTTGCTCAAAATGGGATCACAGTGTAAAGATCCCAGTCCACTCCAGATTCGACGTGCAACAGCCGGATATCGACGATTTCTTCCTTTTGTTCAGCTTTCGAGCAGTGTTTGCACTCGACATTTCAAGGTCGACGTGACAAGGCGTCCGCGTTTGCCACCTTTTCTATGTTCGATACTGAAATCATAGATTTGGAGTCTTTCTATCCAACGTGCCAGCTGAGCTTCCGGATTCTTGAATTGGAGCAACCATCGTAGGGCTTAATGATCAGTTCTGAGCAAGAAGTGCTTTCCATATAAGTATTTGTGGTAGTGTTTTACGCTTTCTATGACGGCTAGCAGCTCTCTTCTCGTTACGCAATAGTTCTTTTCGGGCTTGGACAAAGTTCGGCTGAAGTATCCGATAACATTTTCTTTACCATCAATCTGTTGAGATAGCACACCTCCAATACCGTAAGCACTAGCATCTGTATCCAAATAAATTTTTCGCCAGGAATAGAATATGCCAGGACAGGAGCAGAACATAAAAGTTCTTTTAGATGATGGAATGACTCCTCCTGTTCCTTGTTCCACTGGAACTTCGTACCTTTTCTTACATAAACTAAGGAAGCTGCGCAACTCGTGGAGATTCCGGGGACGTGGCCAAACTCTTACAGTCTTGATTAACGCCAACAGGTGTCTTTTCTTTGTCTTTCTCGGCGATCTCTACTTGCCAAGTGGAAGTGGATAACTGTCTTTCTTGGTGACATCATTTAACTTTCTGTAGTCCACGCAAAATCGGGTGCTTCCATCTTTCTTTTTGACTAGTACAACTGGTGAGCTCCAAGGTCTTGATGATGGCTCGATTACACCACTTTCCGCCATTTCCTTAACGAGCTTTTGAACCACGTCTCGTTTTGCTAGAGGAAACTTCGAGGTGACTCGTTTATGGGTCTTTCTTCTGTGGTATTTATTTCGTGCTTCACCACAGATGTTCTCCCTTGATTTTTCTTCTCAATGGCAAAGGCTGAGGCATTTTTCCATAACAATTGATTGGCTTTATTTTTCTCGGAGGGTGATATATGACGTGTCCAAGCTTCGACATTACCTTCCAGATGTTTTCTCGCCGTTCCATGTGACTTTGATGAGTTGCGTTCCAAATTGATTATTGCATCGGCCGGTGTACATTTGCCTGTGGCCGTGCGTAGTTTGACTCAAATCAATGGTGTAACTTTTCCTTTCACTATGTCTGCTCTAATAGACTTCGATGCACCAGTATCCAATGTCAATGTACGCTTGTAGCCATTAATAAACCCCGCGACAGTTAAATTGTTATTTCTCTGTTGAACTATTGATATAGAGATTGTGGGGCCATCATCTGTGGGAGCCAGCCCTTGCCCCGCTGAACTAGCTCGATTTAGTTTAAAGGTGACTCACTTGACTGTGGTATCACCTTTTTATGGCTATTGTTTGATGGAGATTGTGATGTGGATCTTGATCGTTTGCGTCGTGCTTTGCATTCTCGAGTTATATGTCCCGGCTTATCACAGTTATAGCATTGGATTCGGGATTTAGTTCCATCCTGTTTCAATTCTTGCTTCGTTGTCTCTTCGATTCAATGACAGATTTAGATTCTTATCTACTCTCTACTCCGCGTACTTTGTGAATTTGAGGCCGTGCCAGCAATCTCGCAGTTTCTTGTGCAAGTGCAAATGTTACTGTTTCTGCGAATGTAGCTTTTTATGACGCATATGTTGCACATTTTATGTCTGGGTCTCGAATGCCACTCACAAAGGTCTCAATTTGGATTCGATCCACAAGTGGGTGACTCTCTCCTGGGTATGTCAATAGCACCAACCGCTCAACTTCTGTTGCAAAGTCTTGTAACAGGTTGGCTGTTAAGTCCCCGGTCTGACACATAGATGGCGTCGTTAGTATTAAATGCATATTATTTTTATATAGTACCAACCTTCAAATGATTCGTGTCAAAATTTGTCTGTAAGTCAATTAGTTTGTGAGATAGAGCGTCTTTAGTGAAGCAACTTTTGTTATTGTGAAAAAATGGAAAAAAGGATTTTCGTGTTTTGATAAAATACTGGATCTGAAGGGAAAAAATACGATGGAAGCAAAAACTTGGCTTGATAATGAGTTTCCGGTCTCAGGGAAATCAACAATAATTGATTGGTATGCAAAATTCAAGAGTGGTGAAATGAGCACGGAGGACGGTGAACGCAGTGGACGCCCGAAAGAGGCGGTTACCGACGCAAACATCAAAAAAATCCACAAAATGATTTTGAATGACCGTAAAATGAAGTTGATCGAGATAGCAGAGGCCTTAAAGATATCAAAGGAACGTTTTGGTCATATCATTCATCAATATTTGGATATGCGGAAGCTCTGTGCAAAATGGGTGCCGCGCGAGCTCACATTTGACCAAAAACAACAACGTGTTGATGATTCTGAGCGGTGTTTGCAGCTGTTAACTCGCAATACACCCGAGTTTTTCCGTCGATATGCGACAATGGATGAAACATGGCTCCATCATTACCCTCCTCAGTCCAATCGACAGTCGGCTGAGTAGACAGCGACCGGTAAACCGTCTCCGAAGCGTGGAAAGACTCAAAAGTCCGCTAGCAAAGTAATGGCCTCTGTTTTTTGGGATGCGCATGGAATAATTTTTATCGATTATCTTGAGAAGGGACAAACCATCAACAGTGACTATTATATGGCGTTATTGGAGCGTTTGAAGGTCGAAATCGCGGCAAAACGGCCCCATATGGAGAAGAAAAAATTGTTGTTCCACCAAGACAACGCATCGTGCCACAAGTCATTGAGAACGATGGCAAAAATTCATGAATTGGGCTTCGAATTGCTTCCCCACCCACCGTATTCTCCAGATCTGGCCCCCAGCGACTTTTTCTTGTCCTCAGACCTCAAAAGGATGCTCGCAGGGAAAAAATTTGGCTGCAATGAAGAGGTGATCGCCGAAACTGAGGCCTATTTTGAGGCAAAAACGAAGGAGTACTACCAAAATGGTATCAAAAAATTGGAAGGTCGTTATAATCGTTGTACCGCTCTTGAAGGAAACTATGTTGAATAATAAAAACGAATTTTGACAAAAAAATGTGTTTTTCTTTGTTAGACCGGGCACTTATCAGCCAACCTGTTGGAGTCTCGTGTGATTTCTGGACTCTTCCTCTTATGTTAATTCCATTCCGAAGATGTCTTGCTTATGTTCTCCACCGTACTTGCGTTGTAGTGCAGCTATTACTTCGTCATAGTTATTTCTGGAAGAAAATGGGTTACTTTGTATTACATCGGCAGCATTACCCTTCAATGCCAACAGAAGTTCAATTGCTCTGTCGTTGTCATTCCACATGTTTCTGTATGCCACCGATTCAATTTGGAATTTGAAAACATCAAATGAAGATGAGCCATCAAATACAGGAGTTTTGATTTTTGGTTTTTTGATTTCCAGGTTTAGAAGTTTCTCATCGTGAACTACAATTTTCTCATCCACGGATAGAACTTTATTATCCAATTCTATAATTTGACCTTCTGTATAGTCCACACGATTCTCCATGCTTTCAGAAATTTCTTGAAGTTTTTCATTGAGAATTCTAAAATTTTCGTCCATCTATTTTGAATTCTCGTCTAATTTTCCTTCCAAATTTCTAGAATTAGCTTCCATTTTTAGAGAATTTTCTTCAAGTTTTCTAGAATTCTCTTCCATCATTTTGCTCAAAACATTGAGAATTGATGTGTAATCTACAACACTCGAAGCCAAAGATGGAGTTTCCATACTGCTGGTATTGACAAGAATTGATTCATCAATGTCTTCCTCATATTAAACTCATGTGTCTCGATATCCATTTTTCGCCGTTCGAACTCTTCTAGTAGTCGGTTTTGTAATTGACCCTTGTTTCCTGTAGTCGGCTGCTCCAGTTTGCTCAATTCCTTCTTCAAGTCTTCTACTCGAAGCTCATCTACAATGAAGTTTTCATTGTAGATTTTTTTTCGTTATCCCACTTCTGACACCAATTGTTACGTTTTTATCGTGAGGCGTGTTTAATAACCCGATAACTAAAACACAGTTCTTTTCAAATAACGACAATCTACAATTTATTTGCTTAACTGATAGCTTTCATTTATTTGCTCTACGTTGTGTACTGTTTGCCTTTTAGTTTACGACTGACTTCACAGCTCCCTCTGTCAGCTCTTTTATAGTACTGTATAACGATATCGAAAATGCTCGACAGTCTGGCCTACAACATTCTAGACTATTCTACTACTATCTGGTGGATGTCGCACGGGCGATATCGCACATATTTATCGGCTTATGCTCATTGTCTTGGCTACAATCATCTAGAACATTCTAGTAGCTGGCAGATGTCGCACAGGCATAAATGATTATGGTCAAAAAGGGTGATACGGTCAAAATTTGGTCAAGGGAAAACGCGTGTAAATCGGTGAAATCGTTTATTTAAAAAAATCAAATTAAATTTCTTTTTCAAGTTCATAAAATTCAGGTATAAAATTGGTATAAAATTCAGGAAAAATATTCAGTTAGGCTTTCGCTTTTCCAAATCCGAATTGTCGGGCCTCACGCTTGACACCTGCCATCAGATTTTGTACAGCCACCTTGTCCACCTTCTTCGCCGCAGAAAGCCAGTTTGCCTTGAACTGCTGCTCGACCTTAGCAGTTTTTTGGTTTTCTTTAGGGTTCGCTTGACAATAGCCCAGTATTTCTCAATTGGGCGGAGCTCTGGCGTATTGGGAGGGTTCTTGTTGGGAACCACCTGCACGTTGTTGGCGGCGTACCACTCCATGGCCTTTTTACCGTAATGGCAAGATGCCAAATCCGGCCAAAACAGTACGGAACAACCGCGTTTCTTCAGGAAAGGCAGCAGACGTTTATTCAAACACTCTTTCACGTAAATTTCTTGGTTGACAGTCCTGGAAGCTATGAAAATGCTGCTTTTCAAGCCACAGGTACAGATGGCTTGCCAAACCAGATATTTCTTTGCGAACTTTGACAGTTTTATGTGCTTGAAAATATCTGCTACCTTTCCCCTTCCTTTTGCCGTATAAAACTCCTGTCCCGGAAGCTGCTTGTAGTCGGCTTTGACGCAGGTTTCGTCCATTACCACGCAGTCAAACTTCGTCAGCATCGTCGTGTACAGCCCCGGGGATCGCGCTTTGGCCGTCGTATTTTGTTTATCATCGCGATTTGTAGTCACTACCTTCTTGTAAGTTGATAGTCCGGCTCATTTTTTTGGCTCGATGCACGGTTGTAGATGATACACCCAGCTTATTTGCGGCATCTCGGAGAGAGAGGTTAGGGTTTCGCTTGAAACTACCGGCAACTCTCTTTGTCGTCTCAGCGGCTTCCGATTTTCGATTTCCCCCCGATCCAGACTTCCTGGCTGTCGACAAACGTTCCCCAAACACTTTAATTACATTTGTAACGGTTGATTTGGCAACTTTTAGCGATTTTGCCAGCTTTGCGTGCGAGTAGCTCGGATTTTCGCGATGCGCGAGCAAAATTTTGACAACTGAAGAGTGAATTCCAAAATCAAAATAGGAGCAACATTCTACACATACACACCTTCAAAATGAGGGGTGTTTAGGTTTTTTAAATGCAAAATTGAAAGAAATACGTCAAGTTTATATTGACCAAATTTTGACCGTATCACCCTTTATTACTAACCACAAAAATTACCACCAAAATTTTTCAATTAAACGCTTAATTGAATTTGGAAACGTATTCAATTAATATGTTAATTGATTCAATTAATTATTTAATCAAATCCGAATAAAAACCAATTAAAAAAAATGATTGATATTTGTTACGTTTCCAATTAAAGTATTGTTACGAATTTGATATTTCTAGATTTAAGTTTTTTAAATTAGTTTCCGTTAATTTAAATTTCAAATTGTAACGATAAAATTACGTCATAACTTGTTAGAGTCATTTCTTTATTTTCTAGTACTTTCATCTTTTGTGTTCTTAGTTTTCCAATCGTTCATTGTAAAAGTAACACCTTTTGTTTTACTGTTATAATTATCGGTAATATGACGATAATCCCTTATGCCTGCACGACATCTACTAGATGGTAGAATGCACTAGCCAAGATGAGAATAAGCCTGAAAGTATGTGTGCCATATCACCTGTACAATAACGCCCCATAGAATGTTCTAGATGGCCGGGACAATGAACCTAAGTCGATAAATATGTGAGATGTCGTCCGTGCGACATCTACAAGGTAATAGCTTAATCTCGAAGGTTGTAGGCCAATTAGCGAGAACATTCGAAACCGTCATGCTTCGGTATATAAACCCCTAGCGGAGAGAGCAGTCAAGTCAGTCGTAAGCTAAAGTTTATACAGTACACATCGTAGAGCAAATAAGTGAAACCAATCAGTTAAACAAATAAATTGTAGATTGTCGTTATTTGAAAAGAACTGTGTTTTAATTATCGGGTAATTAAATACGCCTCAATATAAAAACGTAACAATTGGTGTCGGAAGTGAAATAAGGGAAAAAAGTCTACAATGAAGTGTAATCAGCTTCGAGCGGAAGACTTGAAGAAGGAATTGAGCAAAATGGAGCAGCCGACTACAGGAAACAAGGCTCAATTACAAAAGCGACTACTGGAAGAGTTCGAGCCGCGCAATATTGATATCGAAACACATGAGTTCGATTATAAGGAAGATCTTGACGAATCAGTAGTAGCCAGCGCCTTGGAAACTCCATCTGTAGCTTCTAATGTTGTTGATTACACATCGATGGTCAATATTTTGAGCAAAATGATGGAAGAAAATTCTCTAAAACTGCAAGAGAATTCTAGAAAAATGATAGAAGAAAATTCTCTAAAAATGCAAGAGAATTCTAGAAAAATGATGGAAGCTAATTCTAGAAAATTGGAAGAAAAATTCGACGAAAACTCAAAAAAGATAGACGAAAATACTAGAATTCTAAATGAGAATATTCATCAAATTGCTGAAGGCATGGAAAAACGTGTGGACCATATCGAAAGCCAAATTGGGGACCTGGATAAGAAGATTATTTCTGTGGATGAGAAAATTATGGTTCATGATGAGAAGTTTCTACACATTGAATGAAAAATGTCAGAGCTGGAAACCAAACCAATTCGAAATGGTTGCTTGTAGAAATTTGTGGAACGACAATGACAAAGCAATTGAACTTCTATTGGCATTAAAGGGCAATGCCGGTGATGTGATACAAAGCATTCCCGCTGCCTCTAGAAATAATTATAATGAAATAATAGCGGCACTTCAACGTAATTACGGCGGAGAACATAAGCAAGACATCTTCAGAATGGAATTAAGAGGAAGAGTCCAGAAGTCAAATGAGACTCTACAAGACTTTGCAACAGAGGTTGAGCGGTTGGTGCTTTTGACATATCCAGGAGAAAGTCATCCACTTGTGGACCGCATCAAGATCGAGACCTTTGTGAATGGAATTAGAGACACTGATATAAAATGTGCAACCTATGCGTCACAAAAGGCTACATTCGCAGAAACAGTAACATTTGCACTTGCACAAGAAACTGCGAGATTGTTGGCACGACCTCAAATTCACAAGGTACGCAAAGTAGAGACCGAGCAGGAGACAACTAAATCCAGAATAAAGTGCTACAACTGTGATAAGCATGGACATCTTGCTCGTGAATGTAAAGCACGTCGTAAGCGATCAAGATCGAAATCGCCTTCACCACCAAACAATAGCCATATGTGGGTGAACCCACAGTCCAGTGATTCACATTTAAACTAAATCGAGCTAGTTCAGCGGGGCAAGAGCTGGCTCCCTCATGTGATGGCCCCACAATCTCTATAGCAATAGTTCAACAGAAAAATAACAATTTGACTATTGCGTGTGGTATTAATGGATACAAGTGAAATTTGACGTTGGATACTGGTGCATCGAAATCTATCATTAGATCCGATTTAGTAAGAGGAAAAGTTACACCACTAATTGGAGTCAGACTACGCACGGCTACAGGTGAACCCGCAACTGTATATGTAAAGGTTCCTGTAAAGTTAACCATTGCAAACAAATCCGTTAATTATGAATTCATTGTGGCCGATATAGTGGACGAAGTTATAATTGGAGCGGATTTTATGATTGCTTTTGGTCTCAACTTGGATATGAAGCGTCGTGTAATGACCTGGTGCGATATCGAAATACCGGTAAACGTGGGCTCCAGTGAGAATACACCTGTCAGATATTTGACAATGAGCCAGCCAGAGTCAATACCACCAAATGCCTAAACAATTATATGGGTTTCTATGAATGGAGATTGTGAAGTCGGCAAATTGTGGGTTGTTGAACAAGCAGAAAATAAAAACAACAACATCTTGATAGCAAATGCCCTGGTAACAACAAATGAAGAGGGACTTATACCAGTTCGAGTTTTGAATTTATCTGACCATTAAGAGCAAATTGGAAAATTTTCGGACATTGGCAAATGTACTCATGCCGAAGCAATAGTCAACTTGGAAAGCAAATCTCCAAAGAAGCATAATGAAGTGATGAAACATCTGGAAGGTTATGTCGAAACTTGGACACGTCATCTATCACCGTCCGAGAAAAATAAAGCCAAGAAATTGTTATGGAAAAATGCCTCCGCCTTTGCCATTGAGAAGAAAAATCAAGGGAGAACATCTGTGGTGAAGCATGAAATAAATACCACAGAAGAAAGACCCATAAAACAGGCACCACGAAGTGTCCCTCTAGCAAAACGAGATGAAGTTCAAAAGCTCGTTAAGGAAATGGCAGAAAGTGTTGTGATCGAACCATCATCATTCTTATTTCAACCGTCGAACGGAACGGACGTGTTTTTCAATAGCGGATAAAATCATCGTAATAAGTACCTACTACGAATTTCTAGTGTGGTGGGATATTAGGCCACCATGCAGAGAAATTCAAAGACATCCACTGGGTTGCTAACTTCAGGGCCCAGTGGACGAGTATCGACTGGAGTTATAGATTTGGGCAATGACCAAGAGTTAGGCCCAATTAGTCGACCTGTAGACGGGTCGACAGGTGGCGACAATTTGACAAGTCGGACCTTTTCCAAGGTAACGGCATCAAAAGGAGGTAATCCCTCACGAAAGAGATTCAAAGAACGCAGAAATGCTTTGTTTATCCTAAAGAAATTAGGATCAGTCGACCCAAGCACGTTGTCGGCTAAACAAAGCGATTCCTTAAAATGGGCTCAAGGAATTCTTGAGGCTGGAAAAAGGGAACGATCACCGGATGAGCTGCCATCCTCCAAAAGGGATCAACGATCGTTTGCCTCAGTTGCTAAAGACAGCCTTGTGGTGGCTATCATTAATAAAGGAGCATTGGATGGTATGGTTCCAAAGCAAAAATGGGGGGAAATTGAGAATGCTTTGTCTGGCGTCTACTCACAGGTGCTGGAAAAGTTTCCCGGCCCAGATCCTCGACAACAAGAGGCTGGTTGGTATCAAGGACGATTTAAGCTAGTCGCATTTGAGGACCAGAGGTCTATAGAATGTTTTAAAGCTGCTCTGATACTAATTGGTGAAGTTTGGGAAGGAGCTGCTCTAGAGTTAGTCGAGAAGAAAGACATACCGGCTAGACCAAGAGCACATGCGTGGATACCTGCAAACCCTCCTGACCCTGAATCTATTTTAAATAGACTGAAACAATGCAATCCAGTTTTCTAGAATTCTCTTCCATCATTTTGCTCAAAACATTGAGAATTGATGTGTAATCTACAACACTCGAAGCCAAAGATGGAGTTTCCATACTGCTGGTATTGACAAGAATTGATTCATCAATGTCTTCCTCATATTAAACTCATGTGTCTCGATATCCATTTTTCGCCGTTCGAACTCTTCTAGTAGTCGGTTTTGTAATTGACCCTTGTTTCCTGTAGTCGGCTGCTCCAGTTTGCTCAATTCCTTCTTCAAGTCTTCTACTCGAAGCTCATCTACAATGAAGTTTTCATTGTAGATTTTTTTTCGTTATCCCACTTCTGACACCAATTGTTACGTTTTTATCGTGAGGCGTGTTTAATAACCCGATAACTAAAACACAGTTCTTTTCAAATAACGACAATCTACAATTTATTTGCTTAACTGATAGCTTTCATTTATTTGCTCTACGTTGTGTAATGTTTGCCTTTTAGTTTACGACTGACTTCACAGCTCCCTCTGTCAGCTCTTTTATAGTACTGTATAACGATATCGAAAATGCTCGACAGTCTGGCCTACAACATTCTAGACTATTCTACTACTATCTGGTGGATGTCGCACGGGCGATATCGCACATATTTATCGGCTTATGCTCATTGTCTTGGCTACAATCATCTAGAACATTCTAGTAGCTGGCAGATGTCGCACAGGCATAAATGATTATGGTCAAAAAGGGTGATACGGTCAAAATTTGGTCAAGGGAAAACGCGTGTAAATCGGTGAAATCGTTTATTTAAAAAAATCAAATTAAATTTCTTTTTCAAGTTCATAAAATTCAGGTATAAAATTGGTATAAAATTCAGGAAAAATATTCAGTTAGGCTTTCGCTTTTCCAAATCCGAATTGTCGGGCATCACGCTTGACACCTGCCATCAGATTTTGTACAGCCACCTTGTCCACCTTCTTCGCCGCAGAAAGCCAGTTTGCCTTGAACTGCTGCTCGACCTTAGCAGTTTTTTGGTTTTCTTTAGGGTTCGCTTGACAATAGCCCAGTATTTCTCAATTGGGCGGAGCTCTGGCGTATTGGGAGGGTTCTTGTCCTTGGGAACCACCTGCACGTTGTTGGCGGCGTACCACTCCATGGCCTTTTTACCGTAATGGCAAGATGCCAAATCCGGCCAAAACAGTACGGAACAACCGCGTTTCTTCAGGAAAGGCAGCAGACGTTTATTCAAACACTCTTTCACGTAAATTTCTTGGTTGACAGTCCCGGAAGCTATGAAAATGCTGCTTTTCAAGCCACAGGTACAGATGGCTTGCCAAACCAGATATTTCTTTGCGAACTTTGACAGTTTTATGTGCTTGAAAATATCTGCTACCTTTCCCCTTCCTTTTGCCGTATAAAACTCCTGTCCCGGAAGCTGCTTGTAGTCGGCTTTGACGCAGGTTTCGTCCATTACCACGCAGTCAAACTTCGTCAGCATCGTCGTGTACAGCCCCGGGGATAGCGCTTTGGCCGTCGTATTTTGTTTATCATCGCGATTTGTAGTCACTACCTTCTTGTAAGTTGATAGTCCGGCTCATTTTTTTGGCTCGATGCACGGTTGTAGATGATACACCCAGCTTATTTGCGGCATCTCGGAGAGAGAGGTTAGGGTTTCGCTTGAAACTACCGGCAACTCTCTTTGTCGTCTCAGCGGCGTCCGATTTTCGATTTCCCCCCGATCCAGACTTCCTGGCTGTCGACAAACGTTCCCCAAACACTTTAATTACATTTGTAACGGTTGATTTGGCAACTTTTAGCGATTTTGCCAGCTTTGCGTGCGAGTAGCTCGGATTTTCGCGATGCGCGAGCAAAATTTTGACAACTGAAGAGTGAATTCCAAAATCAAAATAGGAGCAACATTCTACACATACACACCTTCAAAATGAGGGGTGTTTAGGTTTTTTAAATGCAAAATTGAAAGAAATACGTCAAGTTTATATTGACCAAATTTTGACCGTATCACCCTTTATTACTAACCACAAAAATTACCACCAAAATTTTTCAATTAAACGCTTAATTGAATTTGGAAACGTATTCAATTAATATGTTAATTGATTCAATTAATTATTTAATCAAATCCGAATAAAAACCAATTAAAAAAAATGATTGATATTTGTTACGTTTCCAATTAAAGTATTGTTACGAATTTGATATTTCTAGATTTAAGTTTTTTAAATTAGTTTCCGTTAATTTAAATTTCAAATTGTAACGATAAAATTACGTCATAACTTGTTAGAGTCATTTCTTTATTTTCTAGTACTTTCATCTTTTGTGTTCTTAGTTTTCCAATCGTTCATTGTAAAAGTAACACCTTTTGTTTTACTGTTATAATTATCGGTAATATGACGATAATCCCTTATGCCTGCACGACATCTACTAGATGGTAGAATGCACTAGCCAAGATGAGAATAAGCCTGAAAGTATGTGTGCCATATCACCTGTACAATAACGCCCCATAGAATGTTCTAGATGGCCGGGACAATGAACCTAAGTCGATAAATATGTGAGATGTCGTCCGTGCGACATCTACAAGGTAATAGCTTAATCTCGAAGGTTGTAGGCCAATTAGCGAGAACATTCGAAACCGTCATGCTTCGGTATATAAACCCCTAGCGGAGAGAGCAGTCAAGTCAGTCGTAAGCTAAAGTTTATACAGTACACATCGTAGAGCAAATAAGTGAAACCAATCAGTTAAACAAATAAATTGTAGATTGTCGTTATTTGAAAAGAACTGTGTTTTAATTATCGGGTAATTAAATACGCCTCAATATAAAAACGTAACAATTGGTGTCGGAAGTGAAATAAGGGAAAAAAGTCTACAATGAAGTGTAATCAGCTTCGAGCGGAAGACTTGAAGAAGGAATTGAGCAAAATGGAGCAGCCGACTACAGGAAACAAGGCTCAATTACAAAAGCGACTACTGGAAGAGTTCGAGCCGCGCAATATTGATATCGAAACACATGAGTTCGATTATAAGGAAGATCTTGACGAATCAGTAGTAGCCAGCGCCTTGGAAACTCCATCTGTAGCTTCTAATGTTGTTGATTACACATCGATGGTCAATATTTTGAGCAAAATGATGGAAGAAAATTCTCTAAAACTGCAAGAGAATTCTAGAAAAATGATAGAAGAAAATTCTCTAAAAATGCAAGAGAATTCTAGAAAAATGATGGAAGCTAATTCTAGAAAATTGGAAGAAAAATTCGACGAAAACTCAAAAAAGATAGACGAAAATACTAGAATTCTAAATGAGAATATTCATCAAATTGCTGAAGGCATGGAAAAACGTGTGGACCATATCGAAAGCCAAATTGGGGACCTGGATAAGAAGATTATTTCTGTGGATGAGAAAATTATGGTTCATGATGAGAAGTTTCTACACATTGAATGAAAAATGTCAGAGCTGGAAACCAAACCAATTCGAAATGGTTGCTTGTAGAAATTTGTGGAACGACAATGACAAAGCAATTGAACTTCTATTGGCATTAAAGGGCAATGCCGGTGATGTGATACAAAGCATTCCCGCTGCCTCTAGAAATAATTATAATGAAATAATAGCGGCACTTCAACGTAATTACGGCGGAGAACATAAGCAAGACATCTTCAGAATGGAATTAAGAGGAAGAGTCCAGAAGTCAAATGAGACTCTACAAGACTTTGCAACAGAGGTTGAGCGGTTGGTGCTTTTGACATATCCAGGAGAAAGTCATCCACTTGTGGACCGCATCAAGATCGAGACCTTTGTGAATGGAATTAGAGACACTGATATAAAATGTGCAACCTATGCGTCACAAAAGGCTACATTCGCAGAAACAGTAACATTTGCACTTGCACAAGAAACTGCGAGATTGTTGGCACGACCTCAAATTCACAAGGTACGCAAAGTAGAGACCGAGCAGGAGACAACTAAATCCAGAATAAAGTGCTACAACTGTGATAAGCATGGACATCTTGCTCGTGAATGTAAAGCACGTCGTAAGCGATCAAGATCGAAATCGCCTTCACCACCAAACAATAGCCATATGTGGGTGAACCCACAGTCCAGTGATTCACATTTAAACTAAATCGAGCTAGTTCAGCGGGGCAAGAGCTGGCTCCCTCATGTGATGGCCCCACAATCTCTATAGCAATAGTTCAACAGAAAAATAACAATTTGACTATTGCGTGTGGTATTAATGGATACAAGTGAAATTTGACGTTGGATACTGGTGCATCGAAATCTATCATTAGATCCGATTTAGTAAGAGGAAAAGTTACACCACTAATTGGAGTCAGACTACGCACGGCTACAGGTGAACCCGCAACTGTATATGTAAAGGTTCCTGTAAAGTTAACCATTGCAAACAAATCCGTTAATTATGAATTCATTGTGGCCGATATAGTGGACGAAGTTATAATTGGAGCGGATTTTATGATTGCTTTTGGTCTCAACTTGGATATGAAGCGTCGTGTAATGACCTGGTGCGATATCGAAATACCGGTAAACGTGGGCTACAGTGAGAATACACCTGTCAGATATTTGACAATGAGCCAGCCAGAGTCAATACCACCAAATGCCTAAACAATTATATGGGTTTCTATGAATGGAGATTGTGAAGTCGGCAAATTGTGGGTTGTTGAACCAGCAGAAAATAAAAACAACAACATCTTGATAGCAAATGCCCTGGTAACAACAAATGAAGAGGGACTTATACCAGTTCGAGTTTTGAATTTATCTGACCATTAAGAGCAAATTGGAAAATTTTCGGACATTGGCAAATGTACTCATGCCGAAGCAATAGTCAACTTGGAAAGCAAATCTCCAAAGAAGCATAATGAAGTGATGAAACATCTGGAAGGTTATGTCGAAACTTGGACACGTCATCTATCACCGTCCGAGAAAAATAAAGCCAAGAAATTGTTATGGAAAAATGCCTCCGCCTTTGCCATTGAGAAGAAAAATCAAGGGAGAATATCTGTGGTGAAGCATGAAATAAATACCACAGAAGAAAGACCCATAAAACAGGCAAGACGAAGTGTCCCTCTAGCAAAACGAGATGAAGTTCAAAAGCTCGTTAAGGAAATGGCAGAAAGTGTTGTGATCGAACCATCATCATTCTTATTTCAACCGTCGAACGGAACGGACGTGTTTTTTAATAGCGGATAAAATCATCGTAATAAGTACCTACTACGAATTTCAAGTGTGGTGGGATATTAGGCCACCATGCAGAGAAATTCAAAGACATCCACTGGGTTGCTAACTTCAGGGCCCAGTGGACGAGTATCGACTGGAGTTATAGATTTGGGCAATGACCAAGAGTTAGGCCCAATTAGTCGACCTGTAGACGGGTCGACAGGTGGCGACAATTTGACAAGTCGGACCTTTTCCAAGGTAACGGCATCAAAAGGAGGTAATCCCTCACGAAAGAGATTCAAAGAACGCAGAAATGCTTTGTTTATCCTAAAGAAATTAGGATCAGCCGACCCAAGCACGTTGTCGGCTAAACAAAGCGATTCCTTAAAATGGGCTCAAGGAATTCTTGAGGCTGGAAAAAGGGAACGATCACCGGATGAGCTGCCATCCTCCAAAAGGGATCAACGATCGTTTGCCTCAGTTGCTAAAGACAGCCTTGTGGTGGCTATCATTAATAAAGGAGCATTGGATGGTATGGTTCCAAAGCAAAAATGGGGGGAAATTGAGAATGCTTTGTCTGGCGTCTACTCACAGGTGCTGGAAAAGTTTCCCGGCCCAGATCCTCGACAACAAGAGGCTGGTTGGTATCAAGGACGATTTAAGCTAGTCGCATTTGAGGACCAGAGGTCTATAGAATGTTTTAAAGCTGCTCTGATACTAATTGGTGAAGTTTGGGAAGGAGCTGCTCTAGAGTTAGTCGAGAAGAAAGACATACCGGCTAGACCAAGAGCACATGCGTGGATACCTGCAAACCCTCCTGACCCTGAATCTATTTTAAATAGACTGAAACAATGCAATCCAGATCTTCCAACAGCTGATTGGAAGGTTGGCCGTTTGGATGAAGTGGATGGGCCAAGACGGCATGCAGAGTTTATATTGAACACTCAGTCTTTGCCACATCTAGCAAAGTCCCAGGGCCGTGTATGTTATGGCTTTCATTATATCCAAATGAAGGTGTATAAAAACGATCAGCTAAAGGATTCAGAAATGGACAAGCCTCTGTCTGAATCAGAAGTAAGCGGATCCTCTTGCGAAGTCGAGGGGGATACCAAGACATTTGAAGACATGGATAGATACCGTATGCGTGAGGAGGCTTCTACTGCCTCAGAACTCACCAAAGTTGAACCTATGGTTATTGCGAGAGTCACCGATATCTCTGAAGAGGACATTCTTGATGACTCGATTGAAGCGGCTGATGTGACGGTTGTTGAAAATCTCGATGGTCCTACGGATCCTCCAGATAAATCTTCATCATTGTAAGGCTGCATGTGCTGCCTTAAAAGTTCTCCTGATGAAAGGGGACATAGATATAGTTCTTATTCAAGAACCATATATTTATAAAAACAAAATATGTTAATTAAGTACTCCGCGGTTCAAACTATTGCAGTATAGTGGTAATGATGTAAATCGAGCCTGTATAATTGCTAAAAACGAGCTCAACTTGTTCCTGCTTCCTTCAATGTGCAATACAGACACTGTCGTTGCCAGTTTAGAAATAGCCAAATGCAAATATTGGGTATCTTCGGTCTACATGGGACATGACAGGGAGATGCCTCCATATGCCGTTAAGACCTTAGTGGAGGAGTCACGGAAAACAAAGACGAAACTCATTATGGGATGCGATGCGAATGCACATCATAGTATATGGGGAAGTAGTGATACTAATGCAAGGGGAGAGTCGCTAATAGAGTTTATTTTGCGTACTAATCTGGTAGTTTGCAACAAGGGAGATGTCCCAACCTTTGTCACTAAAAACAGGCAAGAGGTTTTGGACATCACCTTGGCCTCGCAAGAACTGAATGAAATGATATCTGAGTGGCAGGTTTTAAGTGAACACAGCTTCTCAGATCATCGCTACATCAGTTTCAAATTTGATGTTCATATCACCAAGATCATATTTCCGCCAAATGTTAGGAAAGCTGACTGGAATAGGTATAGGGAATCGTTCAATATGATGATACCGGAAATAACAGAGACAAATATGAGAAATGTGCAAGATATCGAATACGCAGTGGAGCGGATTACTAAGGCCTTCAACATCTCACTGAAAGCTGCATGCCCTAGAGGAAAGCCAAGGGGGAAACATCGACCACCATGGTGGTCTACGGTATTAAGTAATATGAGGAAATCCTGCAGGAAGCTCTTTAACAAGGCAAAGTCCACCAGAGCTTCTGAGGACTGGGACGCTTACAAGAAGATTCTGAGAGGATACAAGCGAGAACTGAGAAAGGCTCAGCATAACTCTTGGAATGATTACTGCAGTAGTATTGAGAATACGTCCGAGGCTTCCAGACTACGGAAGGTTCTAGCATCCACCAACTCCGCTCCAGGTTTCATTAAAACATCGGAGGGCAATTGGACAACGTCCAGTGAGGAGACGCTGGAGGTACTATTGGACACACATTTTCCTGGAAATCAGACGGTTGAACCATGTACTGGCGGTGCCACAGTTGCTCAGCGGTCGTTTCCTGTCGAGGAAATTGTATCGGAAACTAGAATAAGATGGGCGCTAAATAGCTTTGGACCATTCAAATCCCCCGGACCTGATGGAATTACTCCGGCGGAGTTACAAGCTGTAACTGACAAAATTATCCCCTGGTTGTCGGTGATATATAAAGGATGTATCAACTTATCATATATCCCAGGAAAGTGGAGGGAAACAAAAGTCGTCTTCATACCTAAAGCGGGAAAAGCCTCTCACTCGAGGGCGAAGGATTTCCGACCAATCAGCTTATCCTCATTCCTACTTAAGACTCTGGAGAGGATGATAGATATTTATCTTAGAACTAGCATCAATTCAAGTTTGTTCTCGAAACGACAGCATGCATACTCGAAGGGCAGGTCTACTGAGACCGCACTACATGAACTAGTCAGCTTTATTGAAAGCTAACTATCTGTCAAAGAATACACAATCTTGGCGTTTCTAGACATCGAAGGGGCGTTCAATAATGTCCATCCGAGCTCGATATTAAATGGACTGACAACTCTGAATGTTGATCCATGTATACTCAGGCAGTTAGACGAACTGCTAATGAAGAGACGTATTTCAGCCACACTAGGGCAAGCAAACATACAAAGGTATGTGAACAGAGGCACTCCCCAAGGAGGAGTTCTATCACCTCTTCTTTGGAATGTTGCTATAAACAACCTTCTGGTTTCTCTAGAAAAATAAAGGATAAAAGTGGTGGCATACGCAGATGATGTAGCTCTGGCAGTCAGGGGAAATTCCCATCCACAATCAGAGATATTATTCAGAGGGCCCTCCGGATGACTGAAAAATGGGCGAAAGACAATGGTCTTGGGGTAAATCCCGCAAAGACAGAATTAGTCATGTACTGCAAAGATCGCAAAACTCCCACGGTTAGGCCTATTTCCTTTGGGGGGTATTGAAATTCCCTTTGGTGATTGTGCAAAATACCTTGGCGTTATTTTGGACAGGAAGCTGAACTTTAAGCTTAATATTGAAGAAAGGGCGAGGAAGGCAACTATAGCTTTGTACTCGTGCAAAAAGGCAATAGGAAAAAAGTGGGGACTAAAACCAAAAATTGTGCATTGGCTATACACGGCAGTGGTTAGACCTATAATGCTATATGGTGTTGTAGTCTGGTGGCCGGCACTTCAGAAACCGACTGGTTTAGATAAAGTTCAGCGTATGGCGTGTTTGTGTATTTCAGGCGCATTCAGCAAGACAGGAACAAATTCCCTTAATGTCATGCTGCATCTATTGCCTTTAGACATTTTGGCCAAACAGTCAGCTGCAACAACGGCTGTGCGGTTGCGCGAACTATCGCTGTGGTCGGAAAAAGGTTACGGTCACAGTTCTGTCCTCAAAACAATGTCAGATGTGCCTAACGTAGTGGATTACACTTTGGCGAGTCCACTTTTCGACAAAAAGTTTGAGACTCTAATCCCCAACAGTGAGGCGTGGTGCACACAGACCCCGGGGAATAAAGAATATATAGATTTCTACACTGATGGCTCCAAATTGGATGGACAAGTGGGTTTCGGAGTATATTCTAATGATTTGGAACTTCAAATAGCGAAAAGATTACCTAATCACTGTAGTGTTTTTCAGGCTGAAATATTAGCAATAAGAGAGGTGGCGAATTGGCTGAGAAGTAATGTTCCAAAAAATGTGGGCATTAATATATACTCAGACAGTCAACCTGCAATAAAATCCTTGGACTCCGTGTTCCTCAACTCGAAAACGGCCATCGACTGCCGCAAATCTCTCAATGAGATGGCTGAGCAGCACAATATTCACCTAATATGGGTGCCTGGGCACAGGAACATACCGGGGAACTGCGAAGCAGATGAGCTAGCAAGGCTAGGGACTACCTTACATATTCCAGGGGAACTAGAATTTGTTGGTATGCCCCTAGCTACCTGCAAGCTCATGCTGCGTGAGAAGGCTGTTATGATGGCAAATGTTCGATGGGAGAATTGCAAGGGTTGTAACGACACCAAGCAAATATGGCCCCATTTCAACTTAAACCGCACACTAGATATGCTAATGTTCTCGAGACGTCAGATATCACTCCTGATATCTGCTATAACGGGTCGCTGCCTGATAGGAGATTTTGCAAAAACTATTGGCGCGAAGTATAATGACTATTGTATGAGCTGTCATGATGCGGAGGAAAAAGAATCAATTAAACACCTCTTGTGTGAGTGTCCTGCATTTTGTGTAAAGCGCAAGCAACTTTTAGGAGCATATAGCTTCAGATTACTGGCGGATCTGGAAAACGTTAACTTAAGCAGGCTGCTAATGTTTTTGGAACAATCTGTTTGGTTCAACAAAGAAAAATAATCAAGAAGGTTCAGCGGTTAAAACTAGAAGTGCCCATATGTAATAGGTACTTTTAGTTAATGTGGTATCACAATGGACTGAATAGTCTAGGTGAGCCTGAATCTTACTCGGGCTGCCACTTTAACCTAACCTAACCTAACCTTGGTGCTCGCCAGTTGTGCTGGTCAAAAAGAAAGATGGAAGTACCCGATTTTGCGTGGACTACAGAAAATTGAATGATGTTACCAAAAAGGACAGTTATCCGCTTCCACGCATTGATGACACGTTGGACACACTAGCCGGAACAACATGGTTTTCCACGCTTGATTTGCAGAGTGGATATTGGCAAGTAGAGATCGCCGAGAAAGACAGCTTTTGGCGTTAATGGCGGTCTTTGGCAATTCAATGTAATGCCATTCGGGCTCTGCAATGCTCCGGCTACGTTCGAGCGATTGATGGAGCGGGTGCTAAAGGGGTTGCATTGAAAGACGTTATCCAGCAATTTTCAGCTGCTGGTCTACGACTTAACGCCAAGAAGTGCTCGCTTTTCCACCGAGACGTTAAGTACCTGGGTCATCATGTTACAGCAGAGGGCATATCCACCGATGAAGACAAAATTCAAGCAGTAAAAGATTGGCCACGTCCACGGAATCTCCACGAGTTGCGCAGCTTCCTTGGTTTATGCACATACTACAGGCGTTTCGTACCAAACTTCGCCAGCATCGCAGCAAGCCTCCATAAATTAATGCAAAAAGGTACGAAGTTCCAGTGGAGTGAAGAACAGGAACAGTCATTTCATCATCTAAAAGAACTTTTATGTTCAACTCCTGTTCTGGCGTATCAAATTCCTGGCGAAAAATTTGTTTTGGATACAGATGCTAGTGCGTACGGAATTGGTGGTGTATTATCTCAACAGATTGACGGTAAAGAAAAGGTCATCGGATATTTTAGCCGAACGTTATCCAAGCCCGAGAAGAACTATTGCGTAACAAGAAGAAAGCTGCTTGCTGTCATAGAAAGCGTAAAGCATTACCACAAATACTTGTATGGACAGAATTTCTTGCTAAGAACTGACCATTCAGCTCTACGATGGTTGCTTCAATTCAAGAATCCGGAAGCTCAGCTGGCACGTTGGATAGAAAGACTCCAAAGCTATGATTTCAGTATCGAGCATAGAAAAGGTGGCAAACACGGCAACGCGGACGCCTTGTCACGTCGACCTTGTAATGCAAACACTGCTCGAAAGCTGAACATAAGGAAGAAATCGTGGATATCAGGCTGTTGCACGTCGAATCTGGAGTGGACTGGCCAGCAGAACAGCGTAAAGATCTCATTTTGAGCAAAATTATTTCGGCGAAGGAAGAAGATAAGAAACCCAGTAACAAAGTCATCGCAGTCGAAAGCCCACTAATGAAATCATACTGGGCTCAATGGGACAGTCTATGTCTGGTCAACGGAACCCTACAACGTAAGTGGGAAAGTGAAGATGGCAAGAATAGCCGCAACTTGATAATCGTGCCAGATTCCAAGGTAAAGGATGTTTTGACGGAATTCCACAATGGACCTAGTGGAGGTCACTTGGGAATAACCAAAACAGCCGAGAAAGTGAAGCAACGATTCTACTGGGTTGGATGCCTGAAATCAATTGCTGGATGGGTGGCAAATTGTGAGAAGTGCATAAAGGCGAAAGGGCCAAGACGAAAAAGTAGAGGTCTTATGCAAGAGTATAGGCCAGGAGCGCCTTTTGAAAGAATAGCAATTGACGTTACAGGGCCTTTCCCAGTAAGTGATTCTGGAAATCGATATGTCCTTGTGGTCATGGACAACTTCAGCAAGTGGCCAGAAGTTTATGCCATTCCTAACCAAGAGGCGAAGACGATTGTAGATGTAGTCGACAAGAACTGGATATGTCGCTACGGTGTGCCGACCGAGATACACTCAGACCAAGGAAGAAATTTTGAATCGGCCATATTCAAAGAGATGTGTGCCTCCCTTCGTATCAAGAAAACAAGGACTACGCCATTGCATCCACAGTCTGATGGCATGGTAGAAAGGTATAATCGCACCCTGGAAGAACATCTTCGAAAGGTGGTGGATAACGGCCAACGAGACTGGGAGGATCATATTCCAAAGTTTTTGCTGTAGTATAGATCAGCCATACATGATTCTACGTCACGAACACCGGCCAAGGTCCTATTCGGAACGGAATTGAAGTTGCCTGGAGATTTGATATTCGGCGCTACACCCAATGAGCTCGCCATGGAAGAAACCAGTAACGACATACCAAACACATTTGGTAAAGTTCACGAATCAGTGCGAAACAAAATAAAAATGGTCAGCAACAGGATGAAGGCGAGATATGATCGTGCAGCGAACACTGAGGGCTTTAAAGAAGGACAACTGGTTCTGATATTCAACCCGCAACGAAAGAAAGGATTATGTCCTAAACTACAAACGCAGTGGGAAGGCCCATATAAAGTCATCAAGAAGATCAATGATGTTGTATACCGCATTCTAAAGGACGACAGCCCAAGGTCAAAGATGAAAGTTGTTCACATGGAACGTTTGGCTCCTTACGGAACGGGTTCTGTGCCTATTCGGGACGAACAGGCTTAAGCGGGAGACAGTGTTACGAATTTGATATTTATAGATTTAAGTTATTTAAATTAGTTTCCGTTAATTTAAATTTCAAATTGTAACGATAAAATTACGTCATAACTTGTTAGAGTCATTTCTTTATTTTCTAGTATTTTCATCTTTTGTGTTCTTAGTTTTCCAATCGTTCATTGTAAAAGTAACACCTTTTGTTTTACTGTTATAATTATCGGTAATATGACGATAATCCCTTATGCCTGCACGACATCTACTAGATGGTAGAATGCACTAGCCAAGATGAGAATAATCCTAAAAGTATGTGTGCCATATCACCTGTACAATAACGCCCTATAGAAAGTTCTAGATGGCCGGGACAATGAACCTAAGTCGATAAATATGTGAGATGTCGTCCGTGCGACATCTACAAGGTAGTAGCTTAATCTCGAAGGTTGTAGGCCAATTAGCGAGAACATTCGAAATCGTCATGTTTCGGTATATAAACCCCTACACACAAAAAAATTGTTTTCTGATTCAATCACGAAATTAATTGATCCAATTAATTTTTAATTGAAATGTCTTCAATCACAGAAATGATAGTATCAATTAAAAAATTAATTAAATGTCAAATAAAAAGTTAATTGATCCAATTAAAAAATTAATTAATACTATTATTTTTGTGATTAATTTTTGTTTCAATTAAATAATTTGTTGAATCAATTAAATTTTTAATTGAATATTTTTTAAAACTCAATTAAAATTTTAATTGGAAAAATGTTCGTGAAATTTTTTTGTGTGTAGCGGAGAGAGCAGTCAAGTCAGCCGTAAGCTAAAGTTTATACAGTACACATCGTAGAGCAAATAAGTGAAACCAATCAGTTAAACAAATAAATTGTAGATTGTCGTTATTTGAAAAGAACTGTGTTTTAATTATCGGGTAATTAAATACGCCTCAATATAAAAACGTAACAGTATTAATTGATTCAATCAATTTGTTAATCAATTCGGAAATAATTTTCAATTACAAACGTGATTGAAATTTTTTCCGTTTCCAATTACACATGTGATTGATCCAATCACCTTTGTGATTGAAATTGAATTATTTTGAGCAATGGAAAGAGCGAAAAGAGAACAAGAGAATGGGTATTTATTCAACAATGTATGATGGAGAGATCAGTCTGTGGAAGTAACTCGTAACGAACGGTTGGGTTTTTGTTTTTCGCGTAAATTGAAAAACATGATTGGCGACATTCTGTCTGCAGCATTCAAAATGTGTGCATAAATATTTTGAACGCAACAACAAATCATAGCGAAGGGTTGAAATAAATAAAGTGTGCAACAACAAAAGGCCACGTGGTAAAGGTTTGAAAAAAATATATGACAGAACGCATTTGAAATTACCTGTGTTTGTGGTATTGCACAAATGGAAAACAATCTACGTTTATTGAAGGTAAGAAATAATATATTTTTTATTCATTTCTTTTAGTGACCAATTTTATTTCGTGAAATTGACCAATCAATCCCATCAACTCCATCATTTTATCAAATATGTAATAATATGTTTGCAATAGAAAGTGGGTACCGTATTGATTTTTTAAAATTATAAATTTTTTTCAATCCTAGTTTTCTTAAAACCAAGAGCGGTATGGGTTTGTTGGAAGATTCACCTTGAAGTTGCGAAGTAGCGTTGGCGTTAAATTGCATTTGTGTTTTACCTGCCTTTTTCAGTTTGAACCCAAGTAGAGAGCAGTATATCTGGTATATAAACTAATGAGCTGAATTATGTAATGGTAAAAAAGTTCTTTCTTCTGGATTTAAAAATATGAAAAATATACGAAAATAATAAAAATATGTATTTTCCATTTATATTTTTTTATTTCCAGAATTTGCAAAGTATCATCAATATAATACCAAATATTACATTGCTTTCCCATTATTATACCCTCCACCATAGGATGGGGGGTATATTAACTTTGTCATTCCGTTTGTAACACATCGAAATATTGCTCTAAGAAATTCTGAGTCGATCTGAGCATGTCCGTCCGTCCATCCGTCTGTTGAAATCACGCTAACTTCCGAACGAAACAAGGTATCGACTTGAAACTTGGCACAAGTAGTTGTTATTGATGTAGGTCGGATGGTATTGCAAATGGGCCATATCGGTCCACTTTTACGTATAGCCCCCATATAAACGGACCCCCAAATTTGGCTTGCGTGGCCTCTAAGAGAAGCAAATTTCATCCGATCCGGCTGAAATTTGGTACATGGTGTTAGTATATGGTCTCTAACAACCATGCAAAAATTGGTCCACATCGCTCCATAATTATATATAGCCCCCATATAAACCGATCCCCCGATTTGGCTTGCAGAGCCTCTAAGAGAAACAATTTTCATTCGATCCGGCTGAAATTTGGTACATGGTGTTAGTATATGGTCTCTAACAACCATGCAAAAATTGGTTCACATCGGAACATAATTATATATAGCCCCCATATAAACCGACCCCCGATTTGGCTTGCGGAGCCTCTAAGAGAAGAAAATTTCATCCGATCCGGCTGAAATTTGGTACATGGTGTTAGTATATGGTCTCTAACAACTATGCAAAAATTGGTTCACATCGGTCCATAATTATATATAGCCCCCATATAAACCGATCCCCCGATTTGGCTTGCGGAGCCTCTAAGAGAAGCAAATTTCATCCGATCCGGCTGAAATTTGGTATATGGTGTTAGTATATGGTCTCTAATAACCATGCAAAAATTGGTCCACATCGGTGCATAATTATATATAGCCCCCATATAAACCGACCACCAGATTTTACCTCCGGAGCCCCCTTGGAAGAGTAAAATTCGTCCGATTCGGTTGAAATTTGGTACGCGATGTTAGTATATGGTATCCAACAACCATGCAGGAATTGGTTCATATCAGTCCATAATTATATATAACACCCATATAAACCGATCCCCAGATTTGGCCTCCGGTGCCTTTTGGAGAAGCAAAATTCATCCGATCTGGTTGAAATTTGGTATGTGGTGGTAGTATACGATATTTAACAACAGTGCCAAAAGTGGTCCATATCAGTCCATAATCATATATAGCCCCCATATAAACCGATCCCGAGATTTGGTTTTGGGGCCTCTTGGTACGTTTAGAAGAAGTTTCTATGCAATCCATGGTGGAGGGTACATAAACTTCGGCCTCGCCGAACTTACGGCCGTATATACTTGTTTTTGTCTTTGATTCATTCAAATTTTAATAGACGATTTTAATGTGTGGAAATTTTGGAAAGGAATTGTTACTAAAATTAAATTACCGAGCTCCTTAATACACCTTTTTATGCTAAAAGACTACAACTGCAAAAGAAGATTATAAATCTGCAACCTGGAACTAAGAATTGAACTTGATATTCTATGCGGGTAATGTTTAACAAAATTAACTTTTACCCCCATTTTCATGAAGCTCCGTTAGTGTTCCGTTAGCTAACGAACTTTTAAACTGCACGCAGAGAAGAAACATGATTGCCACAATCATATTCGAAGAGCAAAATAATATGATAGCAGCTATTTTTGCGGCGACCATGTAACATTTTAACCTGCAACCATGTTGGCTCAGTGAACATGGTTCTAAGAAAAATACAATTGTCCTCATCTAAAATGTTATTATATTGATAAAAAGAATTTTGTTTCCATTAAAAGACAATGGTCACGATCTAAAATGTTATGTTATTCGTCAAAAATGTTTTTCTTCTAGTTAAAAGAACATGGTCACAACCTAAAATGTTTTGATTTTTATGAAAAAACTTTTTTCGTCGTCGAAAAAAGGACGCCACTTGAGAAAAAAAAAACACAAAATTAACTTTATTTATTTGTTTTTATTTATTTATAAACTAATTCATTGTTTATTTGTATTTATAATGCCGTTCAAGCAAACATCATATATTTTTACACACTCTATTTTATTTCAATTTCAACAATAAGTAATTATTCCATATTTACATCGTGCCCATCAAATGTACAAACGCAGGCATCATGTAACTGCAAATAAAAATAAATGATCCATATAGCCAAATGCAGAACAAAAAACAGGTACATTTTTCAATTACACTTTCCTTGTTTGTATTCACATAAAACCACGTGCCATTTCTGAATAAATAAATTAACACAAAACACAATAATTCCGTATTCTCCGTCCATTCCAAGAAACAATCAACACACGACTGACGCGCAAAATGAAAATCGTGTGTACCTGCTCAATGTTTTTATAAAATTCTTGTCGCTGCAAAAAAATTAAAAAATTAAATGGTCACGAAAACAATGTACATGGTCTTTATGGCCATGTAATGGTTGTAGACATGTCTATACGTAAACTATAAAAATATTTTTTTCTCTGCAAAAAAGTAAAAAAATTGAATGGTCAGATACATGATTTTCCTGACCATATAATGGTCTCAAATTCTATCATTTAAATAATAGAACATGTTTGCGGCATTTGAGAACCATTTAAATGCTTATTGCCAACATATATTTTTCTCCGCTCGAAAATTATTTTTACAAAGACAAAATACATGGTTTTCGCGACAATTACATACTCTAAATAAGCATTAAATGGATGCGGCAACCATGTCCAAACATGTTTTTTCTGTGCGTGTGTACTATGGACATACCTGTCATCTTGCCTACATATTCCACATGCCAGTTAGACTTTTAACTGCGGAAAATTTTTCAGTTAAAGTTAACCGGAGAGAAGATATTTGCAATTTACTGTCTGTTAACTGGCAGTTAAAGCCAAACGGAGCTACAAGAAAATGACCGTTAATTGAACAAAATTAAATTCGAATTATTCTGTTTACTTTCAGAAAAACTAATTTAGCTTACAGGCTGCTGATTATGTTCCTTCTAATATGATTTCAATCACGAAAATCGCGAATTCAATCATTTTCTTAATTGAAATGTCTTCAATCACGAAAATGATAGTATCAGTCACCAATTTTGATTGAAAACCAACACGATTTTCAATTAAAAATTTAATTGATTTTTATCACGGAATCAATTAATTGTGTGATTGAATCAATTAAAAACGTGATTGATTTTTAACATAAAATTCAATCACAGTTTTAATTGAATCAATTAAAATTTTAATTAATATCGCCACAAAAATCAATCAACTATTTGATTCATTCAATTCAGTTCTTCTGCCGCCTTCATTGCGAACGGTTGTGTCTAATTACATACGCGCATAGAAAACAATCATCTTTATTGCCATCACACTGTTATACCTTTCTTTTTCCCTCTCGAAGTGTCGAAGAAAAACAAAAAAAAAAATTGTTAGAAAATAATAATGCCGAATACACGGAGTGATAATGTAATATGTGCTCAATGTGAATTACAAATCAAAGATAAACATATGAAGTGCTGCGAATGCAATTCTTGTTTTCACTTTACCCCATGTTGCTCTATACAGCAATCTTCGTATGGTGGAATGACTGCCGCTAAGAAAGCTGCATGGAAGTGCCATAAGTGTAGAGATAAAAACCCCCAAATACATTATATCAGGTCGTTGTCTCTACAGCAGACAAAACTTCACAAAAACAACTAAGATCAGAAGACGAAGAAAATACACTTGAATTGTCTCAAGACAAACGTTTTAAGCAGTATTTCTCCATAAACAACTTACAGCCTAGTCCAAAAACACCCATTAGATCTTTCTCTTCAGAGAGAACTCAAAATAATGAAGAGAATAATATTATGCAGATTATGGTACAGAATTTGGCAACCATAACAAACCAACTCACGTTAATAAACAACAAATTAGAAAATCAACAAACAACACTCAATAACATAAACGAAAATGTATCAAACCTAAGTAATCAAGTCATAGAACTACAAAAACAGAACAGGGATAAAGAAATGCGAATGAATTACATGGAAAGTAAAATAAATCAGCTTGAACAGAAACTACTAGAAAAAAAACATTGAACTAAATAATATAAATAATGAAGACATAAGCGCAATAGAAGTGGTGAAAGAAATCGGTAATAAACTTAACGTTGAAATAAACTAAATCGATATTGAAAATGCATGCTAACCATTGCACCACGAAATGCTTAACCGTGGTGCAATGGTTAGCATGCCCGCCTTGCATACACAAGGTCGTGGGTTCGATTCCTGCTGCGACCGAACACCAAAAAGTTTTTCAGCGGTGGATTATCCCACCTCAGTAATGCTGGTGACATTTCTGAGGGTTTCAAAGCTTCTCTAAGTGGTTTCACTCCAATGTGGAACGCCTTTCGGACTCGGCTATAAAAAGGAGGTCCCTTGTCATTGAGCTTAACATGGAATCGGGCAGCACTCAGTGATAAGAGAGAAGTTCGCCACTGTGGTATCACAATGGACTGAATAGTCTAAGTGAGCCTGATACATCGGGCTGCCACATAACCTAACCTAACCTAACCTATCGTCTTAAAGGGAAGAAAAAAGTTGTTGTAGAGTTTTGCTCTCTAAGAAAAAAGAAGGAGTTAATGAATAAAACAACAAAACACAGAGTTGAAGCAAATGATATCAATAAAGACGAACATGATGACAAAAACAAGTGCATATATGTAAATTATCATCTAACACAAAACAAACGTAAATTGCTATGGCTAGCTAAAAACAAGGCAAAAGAGGCAAAATGGAAATTTGTATGGGTAAAAAATGGTGAAATATATGCTCGAAAAAATGAAAACGGAAATATTATAAAAATCCAAAACGAGGCAAATGTAGACGAAATCTGTTAATTTATTGTTAATATATATAGAAACAAAAATAAAAAAATTAAAACTTTGTTAATAATAATCTAAATAAAAATAGAGCAAAAGACTCAATATTTAAACCTTTTTAAGATTTTTTGTTTTTCTCTTTTTTTAAAATAAAAAATGAACCAAAAAACAATAAAAACATTTAATCAAAATGAAACTTTGGATAGCTTTGATCAAATAAAAAAGGATTTATTAAGAAATGGAACTTCTTTTTTATGTATGAATATCCGCTCCTTAAGGAAGAACTTCACTCAGTTATTAGCGGTAATGAATGTAATAATAAATGATGTAATATTAATCATATTAGTGGAAACAAACATCACCGATAGTGAAAATGATATCTTTTCCATAAACGGCTTTGACTCTTTCTTCATTAACAGAGACGGTAGAGGAGGAGGAATCGCCATATATATTAAAAAAGAAATGAGTAGTATCGTTACTGCACAAACAACAATCACCTACGAATCAATGTTAATAGAAGTTACAATAGCGACAAAAAGTATCGCTTTTCTCCCAGTTTATCGGCCTTCTTGTCAAAGCATAAATCTGTTTATAAGAGAACTAGAGGAAAACATAATGACATTAACATTGACATATCCAAAAATAACCACACAACGACAAGGTATATTGATATGATGACGAGCAAAGGTTTGATAAACGAAAGGTATGATAAACGAAACTACAAGAGAAGACATATGTCGAAACTCCAAATCATGCATTGATCATATGTTTATAAGAAAGAGCAACACAACAGAGGCGTATGCGGCAATAATAAGAACAAATCTCTCTGATCATTTCTCGTTGTTTGGATGTTTGAAAAATGAAGAAAGCGAAACAGAAAAAAAACAAACGGTTCAGTTTTCGGAAATAGACACTGTCAAAGTAAATAAAATTATTAGACAAGTAAACTGGAATAACATATTAAACGAAAACTTATGCGCAAACGATCTCTTTAATGCAATTTATCAGAAGTTTTGTGATATATACTCTAAATCAAAGAAACTTAAAAAGAAAGTAAACAAAAATAGAAGTGGATGCCCGTGGTTAACCAAAAAACTTTTGGAATATTGTGCTGTGAGAGACAAACTATACAAACGGTGGAAAAATAATAAACAAAACAAGGAGAAAGAAATGGAATACTAAAAATTTAACAACAAACTGAATAAAATATTAATATCGGCTAAAAATCAATATTATATGAATGCATTTAAAAGAAACAGAAATGATATGAAAGCAACTTGGAGTCTTGTTAGTAAAATAATGGGGAAAAGAACGGAAAATATTGATGATGTTTTGAAGAAAAATTTCAAAAGTCAAAAATCTTACGATGTTGCGGAAAATTTTTGTGTTCAATTCGACTATAATGTTAAAAATATTTTACATAACTGTACTATAAAAACTTCAAATGAAAACGAAACGCGAGTCTTAAATACTATCTTTATCTCACATACAGACGAACTCGAAATACTTAATATATTACAAAAAATAAACATCAATAAAGGTCCGGGAATAGACAACATTCGAGCAAAGGACCTCAAAAATAATGCATATACTTTAGCTCCAGTAATAACAATGCTAATCAATCTTAGTATGCATGAAGCAGTGATACCTAAATTGTTAAAAACTTCTTTAAAAAGACCAATTTATAAAAGTGGACCTAAAGATATTTATAATAACTATCGCCCAATTTCCATATTGCCAGTTATTGAAAAAGTGTTAGAAGAAGTGATCTCGAGAAGAATTGATCCTTTTCTTAAGAAATATGGCATTATTAACAAAAATCAGTATGGTTTTCAAAAAGGAAAATCTATCAACAAACTGTTGGGAAGTTTTACTAATGTCATTAACGAAGGTTTAAACAATAATATAAGTAGCCTCGTAATGTTTATAGACTTTAGTAAAGCCTTCGACACGCTTTGCCATAACAAATTAATTGATACACTTGAGAGGTACGGTATAAAAGGAAACTGCCTGAATTGGTTTAAGAATTATCTGTCATGTAGATCCTACAGGGTTAAGATAGGAGATATTCTGAGCAAGGAAATGAATTTCGATTATGGAGTTCCACAAGGGTCGAAACTAGGACCAATCTTATTCATTCTCATGCTCAAACTTTTAACAAACAGTCAAGTATTTGCTTACGCTGACGATACGGCGATCGTAGTTGCACATAAAGATATTGAAACCGCAAAAAATATAATGCAAATCGAATTTGATAAGATATGTAGATGGTGTCATGATAAAGGGCTCGTTATAAACGCCAGCAAAACGAAAATAATGCATATAACACCGCCGAAAGCAATATCCGCAGAAATAAACCTAAAATATCACAACTTTTCGTGCCTTCATTGTAAATATGATCAAGAATATGATATGTGTGATACGTTCATTGAAAAAGTTGATACGTACAAATATCTTGGAATAATACTGGACCAAACATTTAAATGGAAACCTCACATAACACGCCTCCATAAGAAACTACAGAGTACTGCTTATGTACTATATCATTTAAGCAACTGCGCACCACTACATGTGCTAAAACAGGCTTATTTCTCTTTATCTGAATCCTACATAAGATATGGGATAACAGCCTGGGGAAATTCTCCATACGCCAGAACAATTCAACAAACACAATACAGATTATTAAAGATAATTATGAAAACACAAAGAGAGTCAAATCAACAAATCAACAACAACAACGATAATAACAACTCTGATATGAACTATTATCGAAATACAGATGCACAACATTTGTTATATCAAAATCGTCGAATGTATAACCATTATATAACTACAAATGATGTTAAAATCTTCATGAACACACATAGGATACTGAACGTTAACAACATTTACAAACTGTGCATCACTACAGAATTTCATGACGACAGCACCTACCTGGAAAGAATAGATCACGACCAAAACACGAGAAGAAGATTAGAACGCCGATACAAAACTCCGAGACATAAAAATAATTATGGAACCAGAATGATATCATTTCAACTACCACAAATACTGAACAAACTGCCAACAAATATTGTAAACATACAAGATAAGTATATAAGAAAAAACCGTATTAAACAATACTTATTAAATTCGCAATGAAGCTTTTATACGTTGTATTTAAAGAATTTAGAGTTAAGCAATAGTATAAGAATGAACATGAATGAAATTGCTACATGATAATGTTAATGTCTATAGAACTCTATCCTGCAGACAAGCCTGAGCTAAGGGCTTCGCGGGGCTTTCATATGATATTGTACACATTATGGAAGATGGAATAAATAAAGTAAAAAGTAAAAAAAAATTAAATAATTAATTGAAATTGGCTATAAATTTCAATCAAAAATTTTTTTATATTGCGCCCCCAAAATTGTATTTAGTTTTATTTGAAATAAAAGAAAACATGTGTTTCTTATAAAACATATTCAATATTTTATTACTTTTTAATTATGCAATAGACAAATAAATTTGGTTCTTGTGTGTTTTGTTCTAACCAGGGATCCGGAGCGGTCCATTTTTTTCGCTCCGCTCCGCTCCCGCTCCGGAGAAAAAAAAACCGCTCCGCTCCGAGAAAAAAAAAAAATCGCTCCGCTCCGCTCCTCTTCGAGAAAATTATAGTACAAACATTGTATTATTTGTTCAATTGAGTTTTATTTTATTTAGAAAAATCGGGCGGTACATATATGGGAGCTATAGCTAAATCTGAACCGATTTCGATGATTTTTTGCACATATAGTTAGTGCTATAGAAGATTACATTTCGCCAACTTTGAGTAAGATCGGTTGATAAATAAAGGTTTATGACCTAATTTGACAAAATCGGGCGATACATATATATGGGACCTATATCTAAATCTGAACCGATTTCGATGATTTTTTTTTTATTTAAATTTTCAATTAAAAACATAACAATACATTTTATAGCCTCAGCGCCTTTAAGACATTTTTGAGGCAAGTTGGCAAGATAACAACTACTCTAAAGTTTTTAATTAAGAAGTAACCTAAAACTATCCAATATTTTAATATTAATACAGTTGATTATTGTAAATAATTCAAATTACAAATTAATTTAAAAAATTCCTGAACATTACGTAGTAAATGATTCTTCAACTTCCGTTTGAATTGCGATAGCCGTAACAAGTTCCTTACATCAACCGGTAATCTGTTAAACAAGGAGCAACCAATGCATTCTACTCGTTGTCTGGACATCTCCAACCTACATCTAGCTACTCGTAATTGTGTTCTATTCCTTGTATTAAACGTAATCTGATTCTGAAAAAATCCAATAGTGTGATATCCTATATTATTCAATGATTTATAAACATAAATAAGTATCTGATATCTGTACAGATAATGTACTGGCAAAATTGTGTTGCAAATTTTCCCATTGTGTTGCAAATTTTCCCAACAGCCGGGGATACCTTATTTCTTATAAAAGCAATATACAAGTCCCAAGATAAATTAAACTTCAAATGTAGTCCTAAGTATTTTACTTCGCTCACTTCCTTAACCTCATGCTAACCTATAGATATCGAAAAGTCCTGGCGAAGTTGATGTGAATTCGGTCTGAATCTAATTAGCTTGGTCTTAAACGCATTTAATACCATCTTGTTAATCCTCATATACTCTAGGACTAAACACATATCACGCTCCATTGCAATTTTCAAAACAAGCTCGTTTCTATACGGATAAAGAAGGCATATGTCATCCGCAAACATAAACATACACCCTTCCAATCCTAGATTTGAAATATCATTTATATAAATTGCAAACAACAGCGGCCCTAAACAACTACCTTGAGGTACTCCACTGTTCACATCACACATACTACTCCTTTCGCCGGAAACTTGCACAAACTGTTTCCTATTACACAAGAAACTCCGTAGTAACAATAATTCTCTTCCTCGAATCCCATAGTAATATAATTTTTCAAGAAGTATATCATGATCAATTATATCAAAAGCTTTAGTGAGATCCAAAAATATGGCACCAACACCCTTATATCCTTGATCCAAACTCTTACATACAAAATTCAATAGATTCATAGTAGCCTCTTCTACTCCAGACCCCTTCCTAAAGCCAAATTGGTATCTATATATTGCGTTACTATCATCTAGGCATTTAGATATACTTCTATGTAATAATTTCTCCAATACCACGTCAACTATTGATAAAATACTCACTGGCCGAAATTGATCAATAGAAAGTGCACCTCCAACTTTCGGAATTGGTATAACCTTACTAATTTTTAAACTTTGGGGGTAATTTCCTGAGTCAACCATAACATTAAATATGTTTACTATATATGGACATAAATACTCCTTGAACTCAATAACAACATTTGATGATATATTATCATATCCAGCTTCTTCAATGTTTTCAGATTTAACATCAACATCAAAGCTTTTTGCCAAATTCACCACTGCCTCAGCAGCCGATATTCCATCAGCAACCTTCAACCCGTTTACCACACAATCGTTTCTCACTCGGTAGTCATTCAGTGTTTTGACAGATATGTTAAGCCTTACTATTTCTCTTTTGAGTGAGGCGTTCTCTTTCTCAATGATAGATATCTTTTTCTTATTCTCCGTCACACCTTTCAATATGTCGTCATATTGCTGAGACATAAACTTCATGGTCTCCTGTATTGCTGACAACTGTGTTTTGATTTCTTTTAATTCAGTTTTAACTCCATTATCAATATTTTCCTTTGGCCCACAAAAGTGACAAACAAACATAACATCTTTGTTGCTCAATAGATGTTCGAACTGACGTTTATCCAATCGTGTACATTGAGAATGAAGAGCTTTACCGCAGCTGTCACATTCAATAAAGCCATCCTTCTCCTCATTTATCTCTAACTTGCACTGGTTGCAATATAATTTTGTTGTGCCAACACTTCTACGATGTTTCAACGGCATTTTTGAACAAATTTAGAAAGCAAATTTCTCTTAAGCCAAGACGATATTATTTATTTTATCACGAAAACTTTGCGAACTTCGTAATTTATTTATTTTTTCCCCTGATTGAGACAGGTTGCAAAAAACACGATCGATCGATACCAGGGTTGCCAACTTTTTCAGACTTAAAGGGTGATACAGAAGATTATTTTGTGCTAAATTTGACGACGATCGGTTAGTAAAAAAGTGCAACGTGACCCCATTTGTCGAAATCGGGCAATACATATATATGGGAGCTATATCTAAATTCTTCCAAATTCAATAACGTTCGTCCTTGTGCCCAAAAAAACTACCTGTGCCAAATTTCATCAAAATCGGTTAATAATTGCGACAAATACATGGACAGACGGACGGATGGACGGACGGACGCCAAGCACTAGATCGACTCAGGAGGTGATTCTGAGTCGATCGGTATATATTTTATGGGGTCTAAAATCAATATTTCTTGTAGGCACATTTTTTGGCAGATCAAACTTATTATACCCTAACCACTATGTGGTTTAGGGTATAATGACTTTAAAACAATGTGTTGAAATATTTTATTAATTTTGAAGATTTTTTCAGAAATATTAAATCCATTTTGACTTCATTCAAAACGAAATTTGCATTCATGTTAGGATACACATTTTTATGTCGAATCACTTAGCTATAAGGATAAACAGACTTCATTGAAAAGTTTAGAGACTTTTAGACAAGGAAAAACTTTTTTTCAGAGAAATACGTCTTCTATTCTAAGCAAAATTCGTATTCGTATTTTAAGCATGTGAAATATTTGGCCTCCCGACAATATTCTTTGCGGTGCACCATCTACTATTTAATATGTGATAGAAACCAAATTCTGTTTGGTCTGACCATCGGACCAAATTTAAAAATTAGAAATCTTTTGGACCAATTTTGGTCCGATCGGACCAAAACGGCAACGCTGATTGGAATTGAAAGTCTATACACAGAGTAGAAGTAACTACTCTCCGAAAGTTTTTTTTTGTTTTGCAACAGACGTAGAGAAGAGGTTTTGTTATATTTGTAATGTGTGTGTGTATGTTCATGTTTGCAACAACCTCCATCGACATCAGTCCGTGGTATACCTACGAATATTCTTACTCAGATCTAGTGTTACCTAATTTCGCTTTTTTCCCCTTTATTGTATAATAAATGTATATGTGCACATTTTTCAACCAAAATTGAAACTATCCATAATTTTAATTAAATTTTCGAGAACTAATATCAGAAATAAGAGAATGCTAGGATATAGTACAATAGTAAAGCAAATGTGAATGAAAAAAAGCATGCCCGGTTCCAAAGATGTTGTCTTTACTTTAACAGTTTGGGTATTAATTCCGAGCCAAAGAAGCGGAGAATACAAGTAAGGATACTTTAAAGACGTAATTCTCTTTTAAATTTGAGGGTTATGTACTTGCTTCTAGGAAGCAAATGTTAATTTTTCATTTTTTTAGATTTTTTCGTCAGTTGTTATCAAAATCCTTTAAAAACGAGTTAACGAGTTATTTTTTTTTTCATATTAAGACTCGACTTCCAGTAGAAATTATGCTATGTTTCAAGTAAAAACATAAGCGTAGGAAGGCCTCTGGGGAGGGGGCTTAGACCCCCCCAGAAAAATTTTAGCCCCCCCCAGAATTTGAAAACCTATTTACGATTTTACATTTTTATAAAAATTAAACAAGTATATATTCGTACAACGCACAAAGTTCCACTAAAGACTTTCATGCATAATCGAATTACTTGGGTTGTGGTAGAAGTCTGATATTTATGAAATAAAGCTGTGGTTGAACTTATGATTTAGTTAAATAAAAAATAGTAATTGATATTAAAACTATTCTTTCATAAATTAATATCTTAATAATGCTGCAAAAAAGCGTCGCCAAAAAAGAAGTGAAAATGTTCTTTATGGGTCTGGAAGTGGTACAAAATTGGCGGAGAAGCGATGAATGTAATATGAACTTGTCATAGAACGAATATCTACAGTTTCAACAGGCGTTGCAATGAATTTGCATCACTTCTTAAGGTGTGATCCGAATTCAGTGTTTTGAATGTGAATTAAAAATTTTGTGATATTTTCCCAAATAAATAATTTTTATAATTTTTTATGTTTTTTAATGCATCTAACGCTTGTTTGAAACGTTTTTCCTCGAATATTTTCAAATATCGATTTTTCTATAATAGATTTACCATTTTTGTGGCAAAATTTGAATAATTTGTACCATTTTATTTATTCTTACTCTTTTTTTTAACTATTTGAAAAAAGAAAACAAAAAATTACGCATTAAAATATAAAAAAATGAAGTAAAAAAACTTCCTGTGTAGTTAAAATAGTTAACTTCTTTGTGAAGACATTTTTGGAAGTGCTTTTAAAGTTGTGCCTTTAGAACAACTCCCAATTTTTTGCTGGGAAAAGTGTGGAACTACCCTACAGGAAATGGATCAACCACAGAACTGGTACAGGACTAGTCCCTGGTGTGTATGGACCAGTCCCAGTTCTGATGGAAGGGACCGTCCACTTTAACATGGGTTTGTCATTGACGGAGTAAACTTACATTTTAGGACGCGTCTTGGACTCATCCGAAAGGACACGTCCTGGGACAATTTAGCAGGAGCAACCCATAAACAGGTCCTCAGGAACCAGTCTCGGACAAACTCTTAGAAATCTCTTTCAATTTGGGCTCCTAATCGAACCCGAAATTAAAAAAAAAAAAAACTTTTGAAATATGTCGAACAAAAGGTTATTCTGATAATTTTATTTCACTAAATGTGAAAATTGCAACTAACTGGAGCACAGGTACCAGTTCTGTGATAGGTCCGTCTGTGGCAATTTGCACCAATTTCCCGTAGGGTACTTTTAGTTGCTTTATTATAAATTGATTGTCGAGTTATTTTGATGTCTATTTTTTTATTCAATTTTATGAAATAAAACATTAGTTGAACCTATAAGTTCAGTCTATAAAGTTTTAGCTAGGGGGGCTATAGCCCCCCCTAGGAAAATTGTCTAGCTACGCTAATGAGTAAAAAGCGTCTTTAAAATAATGTGTTGAAAAACATGTCTTATTTTTTAACGATTTTTTGCTTTGTAGGCAAGATGCAAAAAGGAAACAAATTTAAAGACAATTTTATTAATTTTAAAAAAATTTTTCTTAATTATTAAAGTCACGTTGACCTTACCTCAAAAATTTTATCTTTCATGTTATGATACACATTTTTAAGTAAAATCACTTAATTATAAGGACATTACAACTTCATTCAAAAGTTTATTGCCTTTTGGACAAGAAAAAAACTTTATTTTAGAGAAATGCGTCTTCCATGTTAAGCAAAATTTGCATTCTTATTCTAAGGACATGGAATCTTTGACTTCACGACAATATTTTTTTCAGTGTAGAAAACTAAAAAATTAAATATAAATAAGATCGTTTAATTGCATTTATTTGACGTTCATTACAAACATCTTTGTGGTAATACGGGATGAAATTGATCGAAAGTACTGTTGTTACTTTTACAACACATACTAGATATATATTTTGACATTTGCCGTTTTTGAAAACAATTACTAAAAAACACGTTGTGTTTTCCCCAATGTACGTACGTACAAAAATACATATCGTACATTTTAAACATTTACTCACACTACGCTAAGTACTAGCTAAATTTGAAATTACCTACACAGTGTAATTTCAAAGTTACACATTTCATTCAAGTAATATTTTATTCGGAGCGGAGCGGTTTTTCATTTGGAAACCGCTCCGCTCCCGCTCCGCTCCGGATTTTAGAAATGCCGCTCACGCTCCGCTCCCGCTCCGGCAAAAAAAGGGCTTGCTCCGCTCCGCTCCGGATCCCTGGTTCTAACATAACTTACATATACAATTACTATCAATAAAAACTATAGGTTGAAAAAAATAAAGAAAGTAAACAGAATAATTATAAATTAATTTTGTTCAATTAAAAGTTAATTGTGGTAAACATTACCTGAATATAATATCAAGTTCAGTTCTTAGTTCCATGTTGCAGATTTATAATCTTCTTTTGAAGTTGTAGTCTTTTAGCTAAAAAGGTGTATTGAGGAGCTCGGTAATTTAATTTTAGTAACAATTCCTTTCCAAAATTTCCACACATTGAAATCGTATATTAAAATTTTAACCAATCAAAGACAAAAATAATGGGAAAGCAATGTAATATTTGGTATTATATTGATGATGCTTTGAAAATTCTGGAAATAGAAAAAATATAAATGGAAAGAAAGAACTTTTTACCATTACATAATTCACCTCATTAGTATATATATCAGTTATACTGCTCTCTACTTGGGTTCAAACTGAAAAAGACATGTAAAACAAAAATGCAGTTTAATGCAAACGCTACTTCACAACTTCAAGGTGAATCTTCCAAAAAACCCATACCGCTCTTGGTTTTAAGAAAGAAATTTATATTTTTAAAAGATCAATACGGTACCCACCTTTTGATTGCAAACATATTGTTACGAATTTGATAATTATAGACATAAGTTTATTTAAATTAGTTTCCGTTAATTTAAAATTTCAAATTGTAACGATAAAATTTCGCTATCACTTGTTGGAATCATCTATTCATTTTCTAGTATTTTCCTGAATTTCTTTTATGTTCTTTTGTTTGCTTACCGAAATGTTAGTTCTTACTCTCTCATAGAATAGCAACCCCTTTGCTTTGTTATTCTGCATTCTGCATTCTCATTTCATTTCATCTCATGGTCTATTGTCATTGTTGTTGTAGTAATGCGAGCATATATCTATGTGAGTGTGTATGTGTTTGGCAGCCACCAGACGAATAACGAATAAATAATATTGTAGTGCTACCAGAATGTTCTCGTATTGCCACACCGTCATATATAAAAGCACTCGCATGCTGCTAACGAGGCAGTCTTAATTAAAGCGAATAACTTCAGTGTGAACGAATTGTAAAGTGTGAAGTCATAGTAAATAAATTGTAGATTGTCGTTATTTAAAAGAACTGTGTTTTAATTGTCGGGTAATTAAAAACGCCTAAATATAAAAACTTAACAATATTCTTATATTCTTATATATTTGATAAAATGATGGAGTTGATTGGTCAATTTTACGAAATAAAATTGGTCACTAAAAGAAATGAATAAAAATATATTCTTTTAGTCCGTTTAATGTAAACAGACTTCAATGGAAAACGGTATTCACATTTCACAATTTCTTACCTTCAATAAAAGTAGATTGTTTTCCATTTTTACAATACCACAAAACACAAACACAGCTAATTTCAAATGCGTTCTGTCATATATTTTTTCAAACCTTTACCACGTGGACATTTGTTGTTGCACACTTTATTTATTTCAACCCTTTGCTATGATTTGTTGTTGCGTTCAAAATGTTTATGCACACATTTTGAATGCAGCAGACAGAATGTCGCCAATCATGTTTTTCAATTTACGCGAAAAACAAAAACCCAACCGTTCATTACGAGTTACTTCCACAGACTGATCTCTCCATCATACATTGTTGAATAAATACCCGTTCTCTTGTTCTCTTTTCGCTCTTTCCATCGCTCAAAATTATTCAATTTCAAAAAGGTGATTGGATCAATCACATGTGTAATTGGAAACGGAAAATTTTTCAATCACGTTTGTAATTGAAAATTATTTCCGAATTGATTAACAAATTGATTGAATTAATTAAGATTTTAATTGGAAACGCAATTTGTTTTTTATTCGGATTTGATTAAATAATTAATTGGATCAATTAACATATTAATTGAATTCGTTTCCAAATTCAATTAAGTGTTTAATTGAAAAAATTTTGGTGATAATTTTTTTGTGTGTATGGGGGCATGCATGGACCGATACTCACCACTTTTGGCACATCTCTTTGTGATCCTAGTTAAAATACCTCTAGATTTCCAGTTTCAGGCGAATTGGATAACAACTACGGATTCTATAAGCTCAAGAAGTAAAATCTGATGCAGATGACGACTATGATTATATGGAGGGCGATGCATTGAAGTTTGATGACTTTGGCCGTATTTTTTCACAAACACGTGTTATAATATAATACGATATATATAAATACTTATGTATAATTTTTTTCCTATTTTGTTGATATGAAGGAACAAGCTATTTATATAACAATTTTAATATCTCCCGAATTTAGTTACATATATGATACATATATGTTCGACAACGTAATTATATTAAAAACAAGTATATACCCCCACCATGAATCAAATATTATAGATTCCTATCAAATTTCAGGGGGGTTTGATGACAGATGTTCTCTTAAGCAGAGCAGTTCAACCAATACACTTCCCGAAGACAAATTTAAAGATTTTACATATGAAGACTATATCAGATTCTGGATTTATAAGAACCATTTTTGTTTTAGAGGAATCATTAACATCTCTTGTAAGGGTGCAAGAGAATGATGAAATAACGCCTTGATTTTAAATATAAAAAAATTACATTCAGTTCCAAACAATTTTCTGTATCAGTGCGCCTTCTATATCCTCAAGAAGATAAATCGGAGGCCTAACCAAATGGACCGATAAAAACTGAATCCGATACACGTTTTTGTGAGTCTAAAATACCAGTATATTTATAATTTCAGGCAAATCGGATAAAAACTACGGTTTCTAGAAACCCAAGGAGTTAAATCGGGCGATCGGTCTTATTGGGGCTATACTAAAATATGGACCAGTATCGGTCCGTGTTCGACACACCCCTTTTTTGTCCTAAAATACTTCTAGATTTATAATTTCAAGCAAATTGGACAAAAACTACGGCTTCTAGAATCCCAAATAATAAAACCATTTCTTGTACACCTATTTATAGTCCTAAAAACCTCCAGATATTCAATTTCAGGCAAGTTGAATAACAACTACGGTTTCTACAAGTACGGATTCTAGAAGCGCAAGAAATAAAATCGGGAGATCGGTCCATAGGGGGAATATACCAAAACATGGACCGATATTCACCATTTTTGGCACACCTTGTTACGATGGTAAAATACTTCTAGATTTCCAATTTCCGGGAAAATGGCTAAAAACTACGGTTTCTATAAGCCCAAGACCTCAAATCGGGAGGTCGGTTTGTATGGGGACTATATCAAAACCTGGATATAGTCCCCATCTTCGAACTTGACCTGCCTGCAGACAAACGACGAGTTTGTGCAAAATTTCAGCACGATTGCTTCATTATTGAAGACTGTAGCGTGATTACAACAGACAGACGGCCAGACAGACAGACGGACATTCTTATATCGTCTTAGAATTTCTCTCTGAATAAGAATATATCGTTGGCAAAAATGCAAAAGAACGTAACTACAATTTTCATTTTTTTTTACAGGAGGAGGTAAAAACGTTATAAAATCTGCAAAAATAATGTTTACGTAACATTTTTTATAAATACTGATTAAAACACTCCGACTTATGTAATTCTTAAATAAAAGTAACAGTTTCATAGGTATTTAAAGAATTATGTTAGTTACGTTCTTTCGATTGAACATTTTCTTAAAGGCCGGTATGCACCTCTAGCGAAATTTTCGGTGGCAAAAATTTTTTTAAGTCTACAACAAAAAACAGGGCTGTGTACACAAATTTTAAACCAGCTAATCGCTTTTAAAAATTGTTAATATATGTTCCAAATATTTTTCAAATAAATTGTTGATACAGATACAGACTTTTTAAAACTTTTACGCACACAATTATTGCAATAATTTAAATGTTTGCTGCCAAAATATCCTTTTGACAACCCTGTTATTTTCATTAGAGGTGCGTACCACCTTACGAAATTGAACGCTACCGAAAATTTCGTTAGCATAAATAGCAATGCATTTCTTATGGGAATGAAATTTTTCGCTAGAGGTGCATACCGGCCTTAAACAAAAAAAAACGTAACTACAATACATATTTTTTAACGTTATTCAGTTTCATAAACGGACAAAAAAAGGAAGATAAACAGAAATAATTTCGTATTAAAAGTATTAAACACATATAAAACATATATAAAAGTATTGATTTAGAAAATAGTAATATTGCATACAATTTATTAAATTTCATGTGGAATGGTATCATAAAAAAGGAGACAATCTTCTGGAAGAAAAGGCTTAAGGTCATGAAGATGCTGCCATTTATTTTTTGAAATTTTTATTCTCTCCATTTTTTACAGGAGAAGGTAAAAACGTTATAAAATCTGCAAAAATAATGTTTACGTAACCATTTTTTAAAATACTGATTAAAACACTCCGACTTATGTATTTCTTAAATAAAAGTAACAGTTTCATAGGTATTTAAAAAATTATGTTAGTTACGTTCTTTTGATTGAACATTTTCTTAACCCTTTCACTACCGATGTCCACTTAGAAGGACATTCGAAAAAGACACAAAATTCTATTTTCCCACTTAGATTCGATTTACTTCTCGATGTTATTTTAAAGTAGAGGCTTTAATGTAGATAAGCTATAAATATTTCCCCTATCAGTGAGCACTAAAATATATTTTTATAAACTTCTTTAACAATAAACGAAAAATACGAACATTTGAGACAATTTTCTACTGTAGGTTTCTAGTAAATGGACATTCATACAAAAACTATAGCTGATACTTTTCCGGTTCTTTTTTATATTTTTTCTCACACTTTGAAGGATATTTTAGGCCGAATAACGCTTCTTTTCGTAAGGTCATTTGGTCACAAATCAAGAATTAAGTTTCCAGAACAAGCTCATATAGCTCTTGAAGTAATTGAGATCCTACCAAAATGACAATTTTTGTTTTACATGCTATTAGTACTAGTAACAACAGAAGAAAAATTAAAGTTTTTAACATTAGGTTTATTTCGGTAGTGAAAGGGTTAAACAAAAAAAACGTAACTACAATACATTTTATGATAAGGAAATAAGAATTGCTTAAACTCAATTTATTTAGAGTTATTTAATATAATTTTAATGGTACTTTTGTATTCATTAAGGTTTTAACGTTATTCATTTTCATATACGGACAAAAAAAGGAAGAGAAACAAAAATAATTTCGTATTAAAAGTATTAAACACATATAAAATATATATAAAAGTATTGATTTAGAAAACAGTAATATTGCATACAATTTATTAAATTTCATTTGGAATGTATAATAAAAAAGATGACAATCTTCATGAAGAAAAGGCTTAAGGTCCTGAAGATTCTGCCATTTATTTTTTGAAATTTTTATTCTCTCCAGATGTAAGGGGCAAGATAGAACGTCTGCTGGGTTTTGCCAATTCTTTGTGGAAGCTGTGCATATTCTTCTGCAATTGTTTTAAAATAAATAATTCCACTAGGATCGTATCTCAATGCACGAATTTATTTACAGTGGGATCTCCACATTTTTTGCCTGTATACAGAAAAGTAATCAGAATATATAATTTTTTAGCAATATTACAACGTCGAGAGTCTTCTACGAAAATCCGTTTTCTTTCCGAATATTCAATAAGACCATTTAAATAAACTTTTTTCTGGTCCCAAGACATACACCAGAAGAGATTAAATATCTCCTTTCGTTAATTTTCCAAAAAGAGGAACAGTGCCGGAGTGTACTTTTTTTTGCAAAAAATTTAGACACATGCTTCCTTCATTGTTCTCGGCATTCTGTCTGTAACATTTCCTTTAGACAACCCTTGATATTTCTTGCCATGCATACGATTTTTCTTATTATGTTCTCTCACATTTCTTATACTTTTTTCCGGAGTAATATCACGACTTTCTAAATTGCTTTCAACACATTTTCACTATGACAATTCATTTTACCGTTTTTCCTTGCCGTCTCTTTATTCTCACTAACTGCAATAACTGTCCCCAAACAACTAAATTTGGTTAGCTTTTTTGAAGTAACCTCGAACAAACTAGAAAAAAACAGCCAACTTTGCAAAAAAAAAAAAAAATACTTTGTACTTCGTATACATAAGTGTGTAGTTACGTCTTTTTGATTTTTCTTAATAAAATCTTTATTTTTGATCGTAGCAACCTTGTTGGGGATTTTCTGCAAACATTACTTCTGAATTATACTTGGCATAGGAGATTTTAAAAATCCCACAGTAAATTAATTCTAGCAAACATTTGGGTTATGAGGGATGGTATCCCTTAACTGTTCCCAACATTTTCTTATTCAGTTTCTTCGTACGCATACTTCTGTATTCGCACTTATTCGTACATATACACACGGATGAAAAAGACTGTTTTTCATATGTTTGGCTATAAACATTATATGTTTGGAACACAAATTTTTAAACACAATATTTTTGAGTGCAAGCATATAATGTTCATAAACTAGCATAACATGTTTGGGACATATATGTTAATATGTTAGAACATATTATGTTTGTAAATATAATATGCTTGGATGCAAACATATATTAATTTAGAAATAGCCTATAAACATATATGTGTTTAGTAGCTTGGAGCGCTATTTAACAGGGAGCGATATTGAATTAAGTTGGTGGTTGTTGCTAGTTATTACAAAATTAACATTTTATTTTTCCTTGGGCAATTGATCAGCTACTTCTTTGATCCTTACAAACTGTGTGGTCCGCTGTTCGAATCCCCGTCCGGCAAAAGGTAAAATTAAAATAAAAAAAATCATAAAATTGAATAATTTCTTCTACAATGTTTGTATTACAGAAAAAGGTGCTAAGAACTAAAAATCTCGTGGAAGTGAGAAAGATGTGGGGGAATATACAATTAGGCAGAACCAAAATTTTGAGCATTCAGGTCGAAAACCCATGTTGTTAGCACCTATATTACCTGTTTATTTTCATAATTCATTATGATTGTAAATATATAAATAAATAAATAAAATTTCGAGCACAATATTGTTTGGGAGAATTTTTTTTTAAGCATATAATATTTTTGGGTGCAAAATGCTTCCAAACATATTATATGTTCACATAATAACATATTGTTTTTTGGAAGACAACATTATTGAATTTGGATGCAAAAATACAAAATGTTTGGAACTTAGACTACCCAAACATATATTGTTTAGACCAATATGCTTTCAAACATATTATATATTGGAAGAGATCAAACATATAAATGTTTGGGCAATACCCAAAAATGTATATGCTTGAAGCAAAATATGTTTGGGAGTATATGTTACAGAAGCGATTTTTTGTGAGGGTGCATGCTAATCATTATTTCTTTTCCCTTTTGATGAATTGGAAACGTACCGTTAGAAATAGTTTTGTATATTAAGGTTTGATCGTCGACATATGCGCGGAGCAGTCAGTCGCGTAGGCAAAGTTGGAAACAAAAGGTCGTGGAGCAAAGCGGAGTCGCGTGAAATATAAAACAAGATCGAGAAAAAAAGGTTATGCAATTATAACCACGTTGTTGAATCGTTTCAATTTATTTCAGTCAACGTGATGAAATCTGAAAATAAATTTAAAGAAAACGGTCGCGGTTTCCGTATTACTTTACCAACATAAAGAAAATCTTCGCGATCCAAAAACAATATTATTTTTACTATGTGGTGTGATCAGAAAATCTTAGTTGAACTAAACTAAATAATCACATAAAGTGACTTTTAGATAGATGAAAAAATATATTTGATTTTTCGCTTGCAGAATTTATAAAAAAATATATTTACAAGAACGAAATGAAAATGATATGTAATCAGTGAATACCACTTTGTTTCCATCCAGTTTCTCGAAAACCCTCAAGAACGGTATAACTTCCATAAGACAAATTGAGGTGTCAATAGAACCATTTGTGTCTTCGTGGACACTAAAAGAACAAAAATGTAAATATTATTTGTTCATACGACGATGTAAATATTAATAACCACATTGTGTAATTTGTTAATGCTAATTCACGAAGGAAATGGTATAATGTGCAAATCTGGACTAGAAGAAAAAAAAAACAAAATTAATAAATATAAGTTAAATAACTGTAATTGATACATACTAGAATATTGCTAACTAGTGAGCAACAAAATTAAAAGAAGTAATGTCAAAAGAAAACAAAAAAATTAACAATACCATGTATCTGCGCGAGGGAAGAGAATAAATTATCCCCGAGATCAACAACTATAACCATTTATGCTGTTCTTCTTCAATCAACATACAAGCCAGCTGTTTCGTCTATTACCAAAATCTGATCAATTTTGTAAAGCATTATTAGCTTAATTTATCTTAAGAGTATTTGTAAGTACAATTACAACATAGTTTTAAGATTCTCCCCTCTTGTAATTATATAAATGAATTTGTTTTAATAATAAGAGATTGAATATGAAACCCTAAACTCTTTTAATTGGAGAGAGGACAGTTGGTAGGGAGATGTAGTGACAACACAGGTGCCATCGAAGGGGTAATGTATAACTACGAGTACTGACATTACCATAGGCGTACCCACAACGGGGTCATGGGCGGGGAAAAGTGTACTCCCTGTAACAATAACATCGCGTTACTCAATAAATCAGAATAGTGAAATGAAAGCCCCTTTCATTGACTTTATATGTATGACATTTACATTTTATGTGGCCTTGTATGGCATATTTTTCTAAACTATGTTCGAGTCGAAAATTTAATGGGTCAAAGAATCACGCCACTTGAGAACTAGCCGTCAACTATTATGCCAGTGACTTGTTTTATTTTAAATTTGATCACAATACAGAAAAGGATTTTCAAAATCAGACTCGTTCGTAACATAGATGGCGCCCAACGAAAACGTGGGACTGCTCCTTAAAGTTTCAGTCCTACGATTCATACTAATATAGTCAGTATATTAAAATTGGTATGTCTATTAGGTTTTTTACTCAGTTCTAGAGTCAACTCGAAATTGGTTTATATATATTGTAACGAGTATTGCCAAACAAATCAAATCTATTTATGATCACGCATTGGAAATACATACCAATTCTAATATGCGTACATTTGAAATGGCTAAGATATAAATCTTAATGAAGGGATACGGGACTGGTGCCAAGAAACACTGTCATGCGTTCGCCGCTTTGAGACTAATATCAAATTATTTTTTTGTACATCCCATTCACTTTGATTTTTTCGAAAATACATTAGTCAGTAGCATTAAATTTGCGAAATTTCTGTTTCATTAGCAATGCTATTTCCGATTTTGACGAGTGAATAAGCTTTTTGTGAGATTCAAAAGTCTTAAATATTTGGGAAAGAACCTTAATATTTCATGGTATTCAATATCACAATTGGCCTAGCAAGAAAAACTTTTGTTGGTAAATAATGTTTCACTATTCTGATTTTTTTTTTAAATTAAAAACAAAAAAAAACTATAGACAATAGTCCATGTCAATTGGTCTATTGGAACATAGTACATGTAATTGAATGTAGCCGGTACATGATTATTAGATAATTTGCTTTATGTATTCAATTATTAATAAAATCCTGGGATGTCACAACAACTTCTAAGGAACTGGAATCTCTCCTCATAGCGAGTGCTTAAGAAAACAATAACAAGGTAACATCTTCTTTAATAATTTTTTTTACAAATTTCACTCTAAAAGAAGATATCAAAACTATATATACATAAACTATTCAAAATTATAAACGGCATATAATACCTAAGTAGTATGTTTTTGCGTAGCTCCGGGAAATTTTCTCCGAGTAAAACGAATCATTCTCGTGGTCGCGGCAAAAGATTAGAAACGCCGACAAGACCATCGGTATTAAATTTGAATAGTCCGCCGATAGGAAGGCCGAAAGTTGTTCATTCGCCGCCGTGTAGTTCTAGTGCATTATTAGTGAATCCATTTACAAGTCAGGATAACGAGATTAGTGACGCTCGGTCTGTTGATTTGGAAGAGAGATACAATTTATTATCCTCACCGAACGGGAGAGGAACTACTATAAATAGCGAGATAAATATTTTGGATCAGTCCTTAGGCCAAACTACCACCTTGATTGGTTTCGACGAAATTTTAACATCTCAGCCTTTAACAGCTTATATGGAAGGTAACGACCAGCAATCTGGCGATAGGACAAACGCCACTAATATGTTAGAGCTTTTGAATGACATAAGAAAAGACCAGTTAAATTTTGCGACTGAATTAGGATCAATTAGGGAAACTATTTCAGGTCTAACGCAACCACCAGTTACGAATCACCAAGCAGATACAGCCGATTCTGACAGACCCCCCGCTGGTACTAATTCAAATCCAGTCCCTAGGATATCGACTGGACGAAGAATCGACTTAGAGAAATGGAAGATAAATTTCGATGGGACGGGTAATGTGACAGACTTCCTTTTTAGAATAGACACCCTTGTTGATAGGACACAATGCCCTTTAGAGCAGCTAGAGGATAACTTTCAGATATTCCTCAGTGGTAGGGCCGAATTATGGTATAGGGAGTTTGTGAAGATTAATAATGACCCTCCGTATCAACTTATAAAGAAGGCATTGTTAAAGGAATTCTCCTCATTTGAGTCCGATGACGATCTTTTATATCAGATTAACTCAAGGAAACAGAATCTACGCGAGACATATGATGATTTTCATTCCGCCATAATTACAATGAATGCGAGAATGAGGGTACCGATTTCTGAGTCTCGTCTTATTTCAATTATAAGGAAGAATGTTGTTCCGGAGTTAAAGTTAATGCTTTTCAATTCTGATGCGGAGAATTTGCACTCCCTTAGGGAGGTGACAAGAAACGCTGAAAAGATACTAAGGGAGAACAAGAGTTTATATCCCTCGAAGGTAGTGAATCGTCAGGTCCACGAACTGGAAGTGACCGATGCTCAGGCTCTTGGCTCAGATACCGAGGACGATCCACAGGTAGAGGCATTTAAGTTTTCGCAACGCAAGCAAGATTATTCTCATATTAAATGTTGGAACTGTCTATCTTTTGGATATTCCTACATTTATTGTCCCGATGAGACTCGAGCACTTTTTTGCTACAAATGTGGGGAACGTAACGTATCTACCATCAAGTGTAAGAGTCCTCACCCGGGAAACCGGAAGCGGAACGAGATTGTAACCGGGGAATCTCGTTCTCCTCAGCAAACCCCGTGTTTGAGTCAAGGTCAAAGATAAGTCTTCCACAGGAAGGCGAATCTATACCATATACTAATGATAAATTGTTAAACCCTGACGTGACGATTTTAACTCGGACTCTTGGAAACCGCTCTAGGACGATAATAAATTGTCGTGAACGCTATAAGAAAAGAAAAATGTACCGTCGCTTGATTTAGTCATCCGTTTTATGCGGAAGGGAGGATGAGGTCGCTCATCCTCCCTTCCGCATAAAATTTAAATTTTTGGAGAACAATTTTTAGGACTACTCGATTCTGGAGCGAGCGTATCAGCCTTAGGGAAGAATGGCATAAAGTTTCTAGAGAACAACGGTGTAATTTTGAGGCCATTGAGATCTTCGATTTCTACTGCTGACGGATCGAAAAATCCTGTTTTAGGCCATTGTAAGTTACCAGTAACTTATAAAGGCGTAACTAAGGATATCGACTTTTACATTGTACCTACTCTTTGCCAGGAAATATATTTGGGATTAGATTTCTGGCAGAAATTTGCGATAGCCCCAAATATAATTCCCCCTATTGAGTCCATGGACCTGGAGGAATCTGGCCGTAAAAAAGAGTTTTGTTTTCACAGGCTATCTGCCGAACAGGCTTTGAAACTCGATTCTGTGACAGCCGAATTCCCCTCATTTGAAAAACTTGGTCTTGGCAAGACAACTCTTTTAAGTCATCATATAGATACCGGGGATTCCGCTCCAATCAAGTGTAAACATATCCGCTATCTCCTCCGCGGCAAATGGAAGTATATGAAGAACTTGATCGCCTGTTGAAGTTGGGTATAATTGAGGAATCCAATTCTCACTGGTGTTTTCCCATAGTAAATGTGCAAGATTCGCCTGTGTTTGGATTCCCGAAAATTAAATGCGGTAACTAAGAAGGATTCGTACCCTCTTCCCCACACCAACGGATTATTGTCCAGACTCAGCGATACCCAATTTATTAGCGGTATTGATTTGAAAGACGCCTTCTTTCAAATACCGCTCACGGATTCCTCCAAGGAAAAAACGGCTTTTGCGGTTCCCGGTAGGCTCTGTAATGGTCCACAGACAATGAGTCGTCTGATGGATAAATGCATACCATATCGCCTGAGAGAAAACGTATTTATTTACCTAGACGACTTATTGGTATGTAGCGCATCGTTTTCTGACCACCTTAGACTTCTACGCGAAGTGGCCCAATGCTTGAAGACCGCCGGTCTAACGATCAATGTGTCTAAGAGCAAGTTTTGTCAGGCCGAAATTAAGTACCTTGGTTATCGCATAGGTAGTGGCTGTCTTAAAGTTGACCCAGAGAAGGTTTCGGCTATAGTGGATTTTCCTCTACCGAAGACCCTCGCCAAATTCGTCGCTTTATTGGCATGGCAAACTGGTACCGCAATTTCATCACCAATTTTGCAGACATGTCGGGACCGTTGACAGACTGTCTGCGTTCAAGTAGGGTAAAATTCGAGCTCACACCAGACGCAATTGCAAGCTTCAGGGAGCTGAAAGACGCTCTTAGCAATGCCCCGGTGTTAGAACAGCCCGATTTTTCGCGGGAATTCATCATCCAGTGTGATGCATCACGTGTTGGTGTTGGTGGAGTACTCTACCAACTGGATGATGATAACAAGGAAAGACCGATTGCTTTTGTTTCTCAGAAACTAAATCGTGCTCAGCGCAACTACACAGTCACGGAGCTTGGGTGCCTCGCCGCCATAGTATGCGTTAACCGATTTAGACCTTACGTGGAAGGTTTGCCATTCCGGATAATCACGGACCATTCAAGTCTTAAATGGCTCATGAACCAAAAAGACTTGAATGGCAGACTCGCCCGATGGATCCTAAAACTCCAGGGGTTTGATTTCCGCATCGAACATAGGAAGGGATCTCTAAATATTGTCCCAGACACTTTATCCCGTTTTGATGTAGACGCGTTGGAGCTCGCCTCTTCATTTCCCGAGATTGAATTTAACTCAAAAGATTTTGAATGTCCCGAATATGATCTTTTGAGAAAGACTGTTATGGAAAATGGCGATCGTCTACCCGATGTACGCATTTCCGAGGACAAGATTTTTAAGAGGGTTAAGTTCCGCCTTGGCGTAGAATCAGGAGAAGATAGTTTGTGGAGACTATGGCTCCCACAATCATTAACCGGGAAAGCCGTGGTACTTGGACACGAGGCATGCTGCCATGGTGGGCTCATGAAAACCTTCACTCGTGTACGCCAAGAATATTATTGGCCTTCCATGGCGCGAGACGTTAAGGCATATGTAGATGGATGCGACGATTGCAAGGCAATTAAGCCTGCTAACTGTATATTAAGGCCACCTATGGGTGAGGCTTTCCCAACGGTACGCCCGATGCAAAGAATTTATTGCGATTTTCTCGGCCCTTATCCGTTATCGAGAGCAAGGAACACCCAATTCTTTATAATTCTAGACCATTTCACAAAATTCTTATTCCTTCAGCCTATGAAATCTGCAACCTCTATCAACGTTATTGACTATTTTAAAAATCAAATTTTTAATACCTTTGGGGTCCCACAATTTCTGCATTCGGACAATGCTAAACAATTCATTTCTAAAGAGATGCAAGAGTTTTTACAGCTTTATGGTATTAATCATGTCTGGTCTTTACTCCCCGCAGGCTAACGCCTCTGAGCGTGCAAACCGTGAAATCATTTCCAAAATTCGGTTTTTATTAAAAGATGAACCCAATCATTTAGACTGGGATTCTTGCATTCCCCGCATCCTGGCAGTGTTACGTAGTGATTTTCATTCTTCGATCGAATGTACGCCCTACTATGCCATGTTTGGGCGAAATATGTGCATGCATGGCTCGACGTACCCACTATTGGATAAGTTGAACATACTAAGAGATGACACCGTAGTTACGAGGGTAGATAAATTGTCTAATATTCGGGAGTAAATAGAACGAAATTTGGAAAAAGCTCATGAGAAAGCGGCTAGGGTCTATAACACCAGGGTTAAGCCTGTTGATTATAAAATTGGCCAGGAGGTTTTCTGAAAGACCCATAATCTAAACAAGTTTGAGAAGGGATTGAATGCCAAGTTTACCCCAAAGTATGTTAAATGCCGTATACTTGCAAAAGTAGGATCATCTTTATATGAAATTGAAGACCTTCGCGGTAAATATGTCGGTAAGGTTCATGCCTCCGATCTGAAACCATGATAATGATGATGTCCTATGCTATTTCCTGATTTGCCAAAACAGAGTAGAAATTATAATAAAGCTATTCTTTGCCCGGCTTGTCGTGGGTCGTGCCACACGTTGGCAATAACAAGTAAGTGAAAATCCTTTTCCTGTTCGTTAATCAATTTACATTCTCTTAACGAAGCAGTTTTGTTGGGGATTTTCTGCAAACATTACTTCTGAATTATACTTGGCATAGGAGATTTTAAAAATCCCAAAGTAAATTAATTCTAGCAAACATTTGGGTTATGAGGGATGGTATCCCTTAACTGTTCCCAACATTTTCTTATTCAGTTTCTTCGTACGCATACTTCTGTATTCGCACTTATTCGTACATATACATGCTAATCATTATTTCTTTTCCCTTTTGATGAATTGGAAAAGTACCGTTAGAAATAGTTTTGTATATTAAGGTTTGATCGTCGACATATGCGCGGAGCAGTCAGTCACGTAGGCAAAGTTGGAAACAAAAGGTTGTGAAGCAAAGCGGAGTCGCGTGAAATATAAAACAAGATCGATAAAAAAGGTTATGCAATTATAACCACGTTGTTGAATCGTTTCAATTTATTTCAGTCAACGTGATGAAATCTGAAAATAAATTTAAAGAAAACGGTCGCGATTTCCGTATTACTTTACCAACATAAAGAAAATCTTCGCGATCCAAAAACAATATTATTTTTACAATGTGGTGTGATCAGAAAATCTTAGTTGAACTAAACTAAATAATCACATAAAGTGACTTTTAGATAGATGAAAAAATATATTTGATTTTTCGCTTGCAGAATTTATAAAAAAAATATATTTACAAGAACGAAATGAAAATGATATGTAATCAGTGAATACCACTTTGTTTCCATCCAGTTTCTCGAAAACCCTCAAGAACGGTATAACTTCCATAAGATAAATTGAGGTGTCAATAGAACCATTTGTGTCTTCGTGGACAGTGAAAGAACAAAAATATAAATATTATTTGTTCATACGACGATGTAAATATTAATAACCACTTTGTGTAATTTGTTAATGCTAATTCACGAAGGAAATGGTATAATGTGCAAATCTGGACTAGAAGAAAAAAAAAACAAAATGAATAAATATAAGTTAAATAACTATAATTGATACATACTAGAATATTGCTAACTAGTGAGCAACAAAATTAAAAGAAGTAATGTCAAAAGAAAACAAAAAAATTAACAATACCATGTATCTGCGCGATGGAAGGGAATAAATTATCCCCGAGATCAACAACTATAACCATTTATGCTGTTCTTCTTCAATCAACATACAAGCCAGCTGTTTCGTCTATTACCAAAATCTGATCAATTTTGTAAAGCATTATTAGCTTAATTTATCTTAAGAGTATTTGTAAGTACAATTACAACATAGTTTTAAGATTCTCCCCTCTTGTAATTATATACATGAATTTGTTTTAATAATAAGAGATTGAATATGAAACCCTAAACTCTTTTAATTGGAGAGAGGACAGTTGGTAGGGAGATGTAGTGACAACACAGGTGCCATCGAAGGGGTAATGTATAACTACGAGTACTGACATTACCATAGGCGTACCCACAACGGGGTCATGGGCGGGGAAAAGTGTACTCCCTGTAACAATAACATCGCGTTACTCAATAAATCAGAATAGTGAAATGAAAGCCTTTTTCATTGACTTTATATGTATGACATTTACATTTTATGTGGCCTTGTATTGCATATTTTTCTAAACTAAATCACGCCACTTGAGAACTAGCCGTCAACTATTATGCCAATGACTTGTTTTATTTTAAATTTGATCACAATACAGAAAAGGATTTTCAAAATCAGACTCGCTCGTAACAACCTAAAAGTTTTCGACTTTTTGTTGGTTAAGTTCTTTTGCATTTCTGCTAACGATATACACTTTATATAGTCGGAAATCGATATTTCGATGTGTTACAAACGGAATGACAAACTTATTATACCCCCGTCACCATTCTATGGTGGTGGGTATAATAAATTGATTACTATGTAAAAATTATAATACTTTTTTCCAAAAAAATCCGACTGAGCCAGAGCATTTTTTAAAAGGGGGATGTCACCGCCCTATTCCACCTTGGATGTAATTCATACACTGAAAAAACAGTGAACTCTCCAGGAAGAAAACCTTTTGTTAATTTTACAAAATTTTGAAAATTTTTAGAAAATTTTAACTAAACAGTATTACAATCGCTGGCATCACGCCGATATCACAAAAATAAGTAAATATTTTTCTACAATTTCAAGAAAATTTATTAGATATAATTAATTTTTTGCACTTGTTAAATAAAATTTTGTAGTTTGAAGAAAAAAAAATGGAGTTCAAAAAGATGTGTAGCCTATGTTACTCACTAATAACGTAGCAGTCTAATAGTGAAAGAATTTTCAAAATCGGATAAGTAGTTTAATTTATCTCCACCCAGAAAAAAGTGCCTACGAAACTAAAGGAAAAAATGTTCATCAATTTAGTTTAGCCATTTTATTTCCATTAACATTAAATTTAAATTTTTGTGTGAAATAATAAAATTTACTTGTTTCGGTAAACAAATCTTAAACTGAAAGCAAAAATATACACAAATGAATCATAAAGATTAACTAAATTCGTGTTTTCCACAAAATAGTTCAGTATTTCTTTAAATATGCAACTTTAACTACAAATGCGTTCATCATGAACTTCGTATGTCACTAAAGACATTCTTGCAATTTTGAACTCCAATTTTTTCCCTGAAACTACAAATTTTTCTTTAACAAGGGAAAAAAAACTTAATTATTTATAATAAATTTTCTTAAATTTGTCGAAAAATATTTACTTATTTTAATGACGTGATGTCAGCGTTTGTAATACTGTTTAGTTAAAATTTTCTAAAAAGGTTCAAAATTTTCTAAAATTAGCGGAAAGTTTTCTTCCTGATGGGTTCACTGTTTTCAGTGTATACGGAGAGATTGGTAAAAAAATATTTTAGTAAAATAATATAATAAATAACAATTATAATACACAGAAAAAAGGTGTCTTGTAAATTTAAGGACCATTTTAACTTTCACATAGTTCAACAAATTTACTGTAATATAGTTCATTCTTCGTAACCACAACGAAAATGAACTTAGCTAAAGGAAAACTTACAAAAATTCAGTAAATGTTTTTTAGTTCACTAATTACGAAATTGGAAAGATTTTTCCTTAAATAAATTTCCAACACAGTAGTTAATGCATCGTTGATTCTGTTATAAAAATACATGGGCAATATAAAAATCTTACTACGAAATGTGGACAATTTACTAAGAAAAATTTTTATATGGAAAAAAAAATTGTAGTAAAAATTAACTTAACGACATTACCGATTCGTATGATGGCTACCTACAGATTATTTCCCTTTTTATTATATGTTGGAGTGTTTTTCCTCACATTGAAAATTTTACATAAAGTAGAATAAAAAGTAGTTAATATAATCCTTGACGGGTGTATATAATTTTTATAGATTCCTCATAGATTTGGTATATATTTTACCTTAACTTATAGATAGAATTCCAAATAATCAATAAACGTGCTACTGAAAATGTGAGTGCATCATGTGAGGGAGATTTAAGAGACATTTTGTGTATACCTCGTTTGATTGTTTGTGTTTGTTATTGCGTCATTTATGCTGTTGTTGGTTGTTTTGATCAGCGTTGCCAGAATTGTTTCACCAAAAACCGCTAGATTTGTCCAAAAAACTAGCCAAAAAAAGCTAAAAAATTTAAAAAAATAGCTAGAAAAAAAGCTAATTTTTTTTGTATCAAAAGTCAAATTTTTTATTGAAATTTAACAAACTTAAAGGCTTTATTTCACTTAAAATGCATATTATCTTAATTTTATTCAATTTAATTCCATTTCTGTGAGACTGTAAGAAAATCTAAGTCATATCAGCTCTGTTGGCGTACTCGATACATTTTGATAACTATCACAAATTTTTACTGGAAGTCCTTCGTTTATATTTCCTTGTAAAAACATTTTTCCCAGTGAACTTGCAATTGTCAGCTGGTTAATCATGTCACATAGAACTGCATTAGAAAATATCTATATATTTCGTTTTAACTGAATTAATGATAAATTCGTGAACGTGTACACTTCTCCTAATTTTACCCAAGAGAATAAAACCTATTCTGTCTTGCAAGTTTATAATGAATAACTTTTATTCGAAAATTTCCCAAACCTATTGTTGTCCAATTTTCGTAAATGTAAATCCATCCCATCAATAAATAGCAGATTTGTTTTGATCCTATCACTACGAATTTTTTATTGCATTTTTTGGTGTTAAAAAAATAATACCACATTCAAAACTTTATTTCCTTAATTATTTCTATGTTCGATTTCAAAGATTTTGTACACTAATGATTTTTGTATTGATTCCGAGTCAAATTTGAATTTATTCGTTTTCTCAGCTTTTTCTTCATGAGCTATCACAGTGCTTTAAAAACGTGCTAACGAAAACTTAAATTTTCAAATTCAGACTCGACTTTAAGTAGAAATTATTTTTTGTATACGTTTTTAAAATAAAATGTTTAAAAACCTCTTCTATTTTTGAACGTTATTTTGGTTTGTGGTCAAGATACAAAAACTCCACAAATTTAAAGACTAAAAGAATTTTTTAGAATTGACCCTAGCCTTCTTTCATGAAAAGATACCCATTTTTAAGTTGAATCACTTAACTATAAGGACAAAACGACTGTATCGGCTTTTGGACAAGGAAAACAGTTTATATAAGAGAAATTCACAAATGCTATTATAACCAAAATTCGCGTTCGTATTTTAAGGACATGAAATCTTTGGCCTCACGACAATATTTTTTCAGTGTACAAAGCAATTCAAATCTACTATTTTAATTTAGTAATATCAAAAGGATAAACGACTCAAATGCTAATATTCCTAATAATTTACTGACAGTTTATATAAGGAATTTGTATGGTAATAATAGATTTAAAGTTTACGATAACTTTTATGAATACGAGGCAAGAACTTTACAACAAGGTGTATTTGCTGCAAAAATGCCCGCATAATGGCTGGAATAATTATTAATGTTTCAATTGAGATTTGAAACATGGGAAAAACCTTATTCTGGCAGCAAGGCTTAGATAAAAACGAAGTTTTATCCATATTTCAATAGGAACATGTCGAAAATAAAAAAGCCAAAAATAGCTAAAAGGGTCATGAAAAAAGCCAGAAAAAAAGCTAAAAGCTAAATGCATTTTTTTCCCGCTAAACGTCTTCAAAAAAAGCCAAATCTAGCGGGAAAAAAGCTAAATTGGCAACGCTGGTTTTGATTCTAGAGACAATGGAATGTTCCTTGTGTGTTGTTGGTATCTTTTGTGGTGAGAGTTGTTTTTTTGCAATAGCAAGATCAGAAAGGGATCGTGTGTGTGTGTGGATTTTTTTTTCTTTACGGCAGGTATGTATCCCTTATGACTATTTGTGTCTTTGAGTTTTATTGTTGCATTCAGTTATGTTGATGCATTTATGAAGTGCACACGTGGATTTAATTTTGCAAAATTGTACGTGCGGTATTGGTGTTTATTAATGAAAATACATTTATTTCGAAACATTTTAGAAACTGAGAAGTGAATGATGTGATGTTAGAGTAATCAAAAACGCTTTTTATTGATAAAAAAAAACAAACAACAGATTAAGGAACTGTATATTTCTATTAATAGTTTAAAATTAGTGCGGATTTTTAATTGATTTACATAAAAAATATACAACATGAGTGGTAATAGGATGATCTATATTTTTTATACATCTGGATCACAGGTTGTAGATGCAACCATTTTTTTAAATATATATTTTTTATGTTACAGCAATTCCTACAGGTGAGTACTAAATTCGAGTTTAGCCGCTAAAATTAAAAATAAATCACTAAGAAAAGTATAACATTATACGTCTTCGATACAAATTTAAATATAACTTGATGGAAAATAGCCCAAACCAAGTTTTTTATAAAGATTATATTTTTTTATAATGGGTTATTAAAGAAAACTTATCATGAAAATTGCGATTTTAGCCTCTAAACTCGAACTTAATATCCACCTTAAATACTAAATGCTGTACTGACAAGTGAGATTATGTCTAAATTAATAATATGTTTTATTTCAAATATAATTCCACTAATGTACCTACTGGATGGATTTCTCAATGTGGTAAGTTTTTCTATAAACGGTATTTTGTCCGTTTTTAATAAAACCAAAATTTCAATTTATTTAAAATAATTATTTTAAATTTCAGGTAGACAGGTCTTGCAATGGTAATTTTTTTGAATATTCTTACTGTTTAATGCTAACTAAGCTAATATCCTTATTGGCTCTAGGAAAAGCTCTTGAAAACCGTAAGTTAAAAATCAATATGAACGATAGAATTTGATATTATTTTTCTTATATTTTGTATAACTTTGCAATTTCAGATGCTTATAAGAAAAATCCGCCCAACAAAAGTTACACTCAAAAACAGTGAACTCTCTATTTCACTAAAGCCAATTTAACTTTATTTTAGTTCATGGGATTATTATGTTTGGAGAAAGTTTCCTTTACTCTAATAATTTTTTGTGTACGTTAGTTAAATTAACTATAACCGAGGAAAAAAATATACCCAAATGAAGCAAAAAGATTAACTAAATTCATGTCTTCCACAAAATAGATCAGAAATTCTTTAAATTTGTAAACTTTACCAAAAATGCGTCCATCATGAGCTTCGTATGTCACTAAAGACATTCTTGCAATTTTGAACTCCAAGTTTTTCCTTCAAACTACAAAATTTTCTTTAACAAGTGAAAAAACTTAGTTATGTCTAATAAATTTTCTTGAATTTGTCGAAAAATATTTACGTATTTTTATGACATCGGCGTGATGCCATCGTTTGTAAACAGTATTACAAATTTAAAATTTAAAATTTTCTACAAATATTCAAAATTTTCTAATATAGCAACTTGTGCCACATATATCTTTCATATGGATAGAAAACATGGAAATTTAAATTAATTAGTTTAGTCCTAATAACATAGAATATTACTCTTTTGAAGAAGCAATTACTAACTACCGACAAGTAACTGCATCCAACGTACGAATAAAAATATTTCCTTTATTGTATATCATAAGCCATAGTTTTGTGTAATATAATAATAATTTTTTGAAATAAAATACTGGTGGTTATAGAAAATTGACTTGTTTTGTACGAAAAATTTCTTAGTTGTATACAGGCTTGTTGTACCTTTGATTCCTCAATTTCTCTACTTTTTGAAAATTATACTGACAAACAGTTTATTTCAAACCAATTTCTTAATACAGGTTTCCCAAAAAATAGTTCATTTTTCCGGATAGCAGGAATATTTTGTATGAGTTTAAGTATATTCTTCCCACAGCATAGTAATAATGAACTAAAATACGATGCAATACATGAACTAATTTATAAGAAAATCATGAACTTATCTAGATGAAAAAAATCTTTGGCGCCAAATCATGGTCATTCTTACTATGGGTTAGTTCATTTTTCATAAAAAATAGTAAACTTTTTTTCGGTGTATATAAAATATTTGTTATTTTAAATCAGTGGGAAATTTTTTCATTGTTTTAAAATATTATTAAACATAAAAAATAATCAATAAGTCTATCAATGTTCGTGATGGTGTATAAAAACGAAAACACCAGCAGTATAACATCCCACTCATTCGTCATCATTGTGGAATCTTCAATTAGCAGGTAATATTCAGTGACGCTAACCTTTTGTGAAAAATTGATTTATGATTTTTTTATATTTGTAGAAATTGAAATTGTAAAAGGAGAAAAAAATTGTTGGGCAGCATCTTATTAAAAGTGAAAGGTACAAGAAGAAGAAAAATGCGTTTTACAGTTGATAACATTACATGGAAATTGGAAATATTGGAATAATATACTAATGTTTCAAGGCCAATCGATGTCTTTTATTAAAGAAACATTGCTTATAAAGGGTGATTTGTTAAGAGCTTGATAACTTTTTTTAAAAAAAAAACGCATAAAATTTGCAAAATCTCATCGGTTCTTTATTTGAAACGTTAAATTGGTCCATGACATTTACTTTTTGAAGATAATTTCATTTAAATGTTGACCGCGGCTGCGTCTTAGGTGGTCCATTCGGAAAGTCCAATTTTGGGCAACTTTTTCGAGCATTTCGGCCGGAATAGCCCGAATTTCTTCGGAAATGTTGTCTTCCAAAGCTGGAATAGTTGCTGGCTTATTTCTGTAGACTTTAGACTTGACGTAGCCCCACAAAAAATAGTCTAAAGGCGTCAAATCGCATGATCTTGGTGGCCAACTTACCGGTCCATTTCTTGAGATGAATTGTTCTCCGAAGTTTTCCCTCAAAATGGCCATAGAATCGCGAGCTGTGTGGCATGTAGCGCCATCTTGTTGAAACCACATGTCAACCAAGTTCAGTTCTTCCATTTTTGGCAACAAAAAGTTTGTTAGCATCGAACGATAGCGATCGCCATTCACCGTAACGTTGCGTCCAACAGCATCTTTGAAAAAATACGGTCCAATGATTCCACCAGCGTACAAACCACACCAAACAGTGCATTTTCGGGATGCATGGGCAGTTCTTGAACGGCTTCTGGTTGCTCTTCACTCCAAATGCGGCAATTTTGCTTATTTACGTAGCCGTTCAACCAGAAATGAGCCTCATCGCTGAACAAAATTTGTCGATAAAAAAGCGGATTTTCTGCCAACTTTTCTAGGGCCCATTCACTGAAAATTCGACGTTGTGGCAGATCGTAAGTCTATTCATGATGAAATGTCAAAGCATACTGAACATCTTTCTCTTTGACACCATGTCTGAAATCCCACGTGATCTGTCAAATACTAATGCATGAAAATCCTAACCTCAAAAGAATCACCCTTTATAAGTAAATACAATTGTATTTCATAACGAAGGTAAACAGTTCTAATTTTGAAATAAAAGGTGTACCACAAATATGTAAGATTTGTCCAAATGAATGAAAGAAGTTCAATAAAATAATTCCATATATGAATTCAATTCAGTTAAATCTTTTCATTCTGTAGTATAGTGGTACATAAATATAGGAAAATGTTAACTAATATATGGAATGCATTCTACCTAATTTCTACGAAAATCACATCGTTCAAACAAATAAAAATGTCTTTGACGCTATACGAAGTTCAACTTTCTTCACAATGAGTTCATTTTAAGATAATCTTAATAAACTTTTTCCCGGAACTAATTCAAAATAAATTCAAAGTTACACTTATATTTTGAGATTGTGATTGCAGGTGATTTTAACAGCAATCTTCTGATGAACCGACAATTGGTAGGAGATATGAGATCTCTTGGTATGTACTTGGTAAATACTGACACTCCAACACATTTCACGCAATTTGCTAACACCTTACTGGATCTCTTCGTAGTTTCTACTGAGGACAATGTTATCCAATATGATCAAATAACAGTACCTTGCTTCTCGAAGCATGATTTGATCTTTTTGACCTATAGGATAAGTGTTCCACATGGAACTGACACTTATTCCTACAGGGATTTTAGGAACTTTGGCTATTCGGCTCTGAGACGGCAATTCTTATAGATTGGTCATCTGTATCGATTCCTCTAATGATCAGTTGGCTTTTCTGGAGGATAATATAACATCGCTTTTTGATATAACAGTGCGACAGAAACTGTCAGGATTTGTGTATTTCTCGTTGTTCTCTTTACGCCTAATATCATCCTATCTCAGTGAAAGGTCGCTGTATGTTCAGGTTGGTCGGAATAGATCTATGGCACTGTCAGTTTTACAAGGTGTTCCGCAAGGTTCTATCTTAGGACCTTTACAATTTTCTATCTATGTGAATGACTTGCCGGGTGTCTTGACTCATTCCAAATCTCGGATGTATGCGGATGATCTTCAAATCTACCTGGACAGTAGCCCAGAAGAATTTGATAGATGTGTAGAAAGATTTAATGAGGATTTGCGAAGAGTAAGCCTATGGGCGCAGAGGAATGGCTTGTCCCTCAATGCGACGAAGTCCAAGTGTCTGGTAATCCAAAAGCATGTCAATCGACTGTCATCAGCTCCCTAGGTTAGGATGTATCAGGCTCACTTAGACTATTCAGTCTATTGTGATACCACAGTGGTGAACTTCTCTCTTATCACTGAGTGCTGCCCGATTCCATGTTAAGCTCAATGACAAGGGACATCCTTTTTATAGCCGAGTCCGAACGGCGTTCCACATTCCAGTGAAACCACTTAGAGAAGCTTTGAAACCCTCAGAAATGTCACCAGCATTACTGAGGTGGGATAATCCACCGCCGAAAAACTTTTTGGTGTTCGGTCGTAGCAGGAATCGAACCCACGACCTTGTGTATGCAAGGCGGGCATGCTAACCATTGCACCACGGTGGCTGCCTTCAGCTCCCTACATTCATATAAATGACGAAACTATTGAGATTGTCAGAAGGTATAGGAGTCTTGGTGTTATGTTTAATGATTCTTTAACGCGGTCAGACCATATAACCATGATATCTGGTAGAACATTTGCCACTCTCAGATCTCTTTGGAAGACACAGAGATATCTACCACTGAGAATCAAACTACTCTTGGCGAAGACCTACTTAATTTTAATCTTGTTGTGTAGGTACTAAAATGAAACGAAATTCCGGTATTGACATAAATATTTTTCTACAATTTCAAGAAAATTTATTAGACATAATTAATTTTTTGCACTTGTTAAATAAAATTTTGTAGTTTGAAGAAAAAAAATGGAGTTCAAAAAGATGTGTAGCCTATGTTACTCAGTGATAACGTAGCAGTCTAATAGTGAAAGAATTTTCAAAATCGGATAAGTAGTTTAATTTATCTCCACCCAGAAAAAAGTGCCTACGAAACTAAAGGAAAAAATGTTCATCAATTTAGTTTAGCCATTTTATTTCCATTAACATTAAATTTAAATTTTTGTGTGAAATAATAAAATTTACTTGTTTCGGTAAACAAATCTTAAACTGAAAGCAAAAATATACACAAATGAATCATAAAGATTAACTAAATTCGTGTCTTCCACAAAATAGTTCAGTATTTCTTTAAATATGCAACTTTAACTACAAATGCGTTCATCATGAACTTCGTATGTCACTAAAGACATTCTTGCAATTTTGAACTCCAATTTTTTCCCTGAAACTACAAATTTTTCTTTAACAAGGGAAAAAAACTTAATTATTTATAATAAATTTTCTTAAATTTGTCGAAAAATATTTACTTATTTTAATGACGTGATGTCAGCGTTTGTAATACTGTTTAGTTAAAATTTTCTAAAAAGGTTCAAAATTTTCTAAAATTAGCGGAAAGTTTTCTTCCTGATGGGTTCACTGTTTTCAGTGTATACGGAGAGATTGGTAAAAAAATATTTTAGTAAAATAATATAATAAATAACAATTATAATACACAGAAAAAAGGTGTCTTGTAAATTTAAGGACCATTTTAACTTTCACATAGTTCAACAAATTTACTGTAATATAGTTCATTCTTCGTAACCACAACGAAAATGAACTTAGCTAAAGGAAAACTTACAAAAATTCAGTAAATGTTTTTTAGTTCACTAATTACGAAATTGGAAAGATTTTCCTTAAATAAATTTCCAACACAGTAGTTAATGCATCGTCGATTCTGTTATAAAAATACATGGGCAATATAAAAATCTTACTACGAAATGTGGACAATTTACTAAGAAAAATTTTTACATGGAAAAAAAATTTGTAGTAAAAATTAACTTAACGACATTGCCGATTCGTATGATGGCTACCTACAGATTATTTCCCTTTTTATTATATGTTGGAGTGTTTTTCCTCACATTGAAAATTTTACACAAAGTAGAATAAAAAGTAGTTAATATAGTCCTTGACGGGTGTATATAATTTTTATAGATTCCTCATAGATTTGGTATATATTTTACCTTAACTTATAGATAGAATTCCAAATAATCAATAAACGTGCTACTGAAAATGTGAGTGCATCATGTGAGGGAGATTTAAGAGACATTTTGTGTATATCTCGTTTGATTGTTTGTGTTTGTTATTGCGTCATTTATGCTGTTGTTGGTTGTTTTGATTCTAGAGACAATGGAATGTTCCTTGTGTGTTGTTGGTATCTTTTGTGGTGAGAGTTGTTTTTTTGCAATAGCAAGATCAGAAAGGGATCGTGTGTGTGTGTGGAGTTGTTTTTCTTTACGGCAGGTATGTATCCCTTATGACTATTTGTGTCTTCGAGTTTTATTATAATATTATATATTATTATTAATGAAAATACATTTATTTCTAAACATTTTAGAAACTGAGAAGTGAATGATGTGATGTTAGAGTAATCAAAAACGCTTTTTATTGATAAAAAAAAACAAACAACAGATTAAGGAACTGTATATTTCTGTTTCAATTTAGTTTAGCCATTTTATTTCCATTAACATTAAATTTAAATTTTTGTGTGAAATAATAAAATTTACTTGTTTCGGTAAACAAATCTTAAACTGAAAGCAAAAATATACACAAATGAATCATAAAGATTAACTAAATTCGTGTCTTCCACAAAATAGTTCAGTATTTCTTTAAATATGCAACTTTAACTACAAATGCGTTCATCATGAACTTCGTATGTCACTAAAGACATTCTTGCAATTTTGAACTCCAATTTTTTCCCTGAAACTACAAATTTTTCTTTAACAAGGGAAAAAAACTTAATTATTTATAATAAATTTTCTTAAATTTGTCGAAAAATATTTACTTATTTTAATGACGTGATGTCAGCGTTTGTAATACTGTTTAGTTAAAATTTTCTAAAAAGGTTCAAAATTTTCTAAAATTAGCGGAAAGTTTTCTTCCTGATGGGTTCACTGTTTTCAGTGTATACGGAGAGATTGGTAAAAAAATATTTTAGTAAAATAATATAATAAATAACAATTATAATACACAGAAAAAAGGTGTCTTGTAAATTTAAGGACCATTTTAACTTTCACATAGTTCAACAAATTTACTGTAATATAGTTCATTCTTCGTAACCACAACGAAAATGAACTTAGCTAAAGGAAAACTTACAAAAATTCAGTAAATGTTTTTTAGTTCACTAATTACGAAATTGGAAAGATTTTTCCTTAAATAAATTTCCAACACAGTAGTTAATGCATCGTCGATTCTGTTATAAAAATACATGGGCAATATAAAAATCTTACTACGAAATGTGGACAATTTACTAAGAAAAATTTTTACATGGAAAAAAAATTTGTAGTAAAAATTAACTTAACGACATTGCCGATTCGTATGATGGCTACCTACAGATTATTTCCCTTTTTATTATATGTTGGAGTGTTTTTCCTCACATTGAAAATTTTACACAAAGTAGAATAAAAAGTAGTTAATATAGTCCTTGACGGGTGTATATAATTTTTATAGATTCCTCATAGATTTGGTATATATTTTACCTTAACTTATAGATAGAATTCCAAATAATCAATAAACGTGCTACTGAAAATGTGAGTGCATCATGTGAGGGAGATTTAAGAGACATTTTGTGTATATCTCGTTTGATTGTTTGTGTTTGTTATTGCGTCATTTATGCTGTTGTTGGTTGTTTTGATTCTAGAGACAATGGAATGTTCCTTGTGTGTTGTTGGTATCTTTTGTGGTGAGAGTTGTTTTTTTGCAATAGCAAGATCAGAAAGGGATCGTGTGTGTGTGTGGAGTTGTTTTTCTTTACGGCAGGTATGTATCCCTTATGACTATTTGTGTCTTCGAGTTTTATTATAATATTATATATTATTATTAATGAAAATACATTTATTTCTAAACATTTTAGAAACTGAGAAGTGAATGATGTGATGTTAGAGTAATCAAAAACGCTTTTTATTGATAAAAAAAAAAACAAACAACAGATTAAGGAACTGTATATTTCTGTTAATAGTTTAAAATTAGTGCGGATTTTTAATTGATTTACATAAAAAATATACAACATGAGTGGTAATAGGATGATCTATATTTTTTATACATCTGGATCACAGGTTGTAGATGCAACCATTTTTTTAAATATATATTTTTTATGTTACAGCAATTCCTACAGGTGAGTACTAAATTCGAGTTTAGCCGCTAAAATTAAAAATAAATCACTAAGAAAAGTATAACATTATACGTCTTCGATACAAATTTAAATATAACTTGATGGAAAATAGCCCAAACCAAGTTTTTTATAAAGATTATTTTTTTTATAATGGGTTATTAAAGAAAACTTATCATGAAAATTGCGATTTTAGCCTCTAAACTCGAACTTAATATCCACCTTAAATACTAAATGCTGTACTGACAAGTGAGATTATGTCTAAATTAATAATATGTTTTATTTCAAATATAATTCCACTAATGTACCTACTGGATGGATTTCTCAATGTGGTAAGTTTTTCTATAAACGGTATTTTGTCCGTTTTTAATAAAACCAAAATTTCAATTTATTTAAAATAATTATTTTAAATTTCAGGTAGACAGGTCTTGCAATGGTAATTTTTTTGAATATTCTTACTGTTTAATGCTAACTAAGCTGATATCCTTATTGGCTCTAGGAAAAGCTCTTGAAAACCGTAAGTTAAAAATCAATATGAACGATAGAATTTGATATTTTTCTTATATTTTGTATAACTTTGCAATTTCAGATGCTTATAAGAAAAATCCGCCCAACAAAAGTTACACTCAAAAACAGTGAACTCTCTATTTCACTAAAGCCAATTTAACTTTATTTTAGTTCATGGGATTATTATGTTTGGAGAAAGTTTCCTTTACTCTAATAATTTTTTGTGTACGTTAGTTAAATTAACTATAACCGAGGAAAAAAATATACCCAAATGAAGCAAAAAGATTAACTAAATTCATGTCTTCCACAAAATAGATCAGAAATTCTTTAAATTTGTAAACTTTACCAAAAATGCGTCCATCATGAGCTTCGTATGTCACTAAAGACATTCTTGCAATTTTGAACTCCAAGTTTTTCCTTCAAACTACAAAATTTTCTTTAACAAGTGAAAAAACTTAGTTATGTCTAATAAATTTTCTTGAATTTGTCGAAAAATATTTACGTATTTTTATCGGCGTGATGCCATCGTTTGTAAACAGTATTACAAATTTAAAATTTAAAATTTTCTACAAATATTCAAAATTTTGTAATATAGCAACTTGTGCCACATATATCTTTCATATGGATAGAAAACATGGAAATTTAAATTAATTAGTTTAGTCCTAATAACATAGAATATTACTCTTTTGAAGAAGCAATTACTAACTACCGACAAGTAACTGCATCCAACGTACGAATAAAAATATTTCCTTTATTGTATATCATAAGCCATAGTTTTGTGTAATATAATAATAATTTTTTGAAATAAAATACTGGTGGTTATAGAAAATTGACTTGTTTTGTACGAAAAATTTCTTAGTTGTATACAGGCTTGTTGTACCTTTGATTCCTCAATTTCTCTACTTTTTGAAAATTATACTGACAAACAGTTTATTTCAAACCAATTTCTTAATACAGGTTTCCCAAAAAATAGTTCATTTTTCCGGATAGCAGGAATATTTTGTATGAGTTTAAGTATATTCTTCCCACAGCATAGTAATAATGAACTAAAATACGATGCAATACATGAACTAATTTATAAGAAAATCATGAACTTATCTAGATGAAAAAAATCTTTGGCGCCAAATCATGGTCATTCTTACTATGGGTTAGTTCATTTTTCATAAAAAATAGTAAACTTTTTTTCGGTGTATATAAAATATTTGTTATTTTAAATCAGTGGGAAATTTTTTCATTGTTTTAAAATATTATTAAACATAAAAAATAATCAATAAGTCTATCAATGTTCGTGATGGTGTATAAAAACGAAAACACCAGCAGTATAACATCCCACTCATTCGTCTTCATTGTGGAATCTTCAATTAGCAGGTAATATTCAGTGACGCTAACCTTTTGTGAAAAATTGATTTATGATTTTTTTATATTTGTAGAAATTGAAATTGTAAAAGGAGAAAAAAATTGTTGGGCAGCATCTTATTAAAAGTGAAAGGTACAAGAAGAAGAAAAATGCGTTTTACAGTTGATAACATTACATGGAAATTGGAAATATTGGAATAATATACTAATGTTTCGAGGCCAATCGATGTCTTTTATTAAAGAAACATTGCTTATATAAGTAAATACAATTGTATTTCATAACGAAGGTAAACAGTTCTAATTTTGAAATAAAAGGTGTACCACAAATATGTAAGATTTGTCCAAATGAATGAAAGAAGTTCAATAAAATAATTCCATATATGAATTCAATTCAGTTAAATCTTTTCATTCTGTAGTATAGTGGTACATAAATATAGGAAAATGTTAACTAATATATGGAATGCATTCTACCTAATTTCTACGAAAATCACATCGTTCAAACAAATAAAAATGTCTTTGACGCTATACGAAGTTCAACTTTCTTCACAATGAGTTCATTTTAAGATAATCTTAATAAACTTTTTCCCGGAACTAATTCAAAATAAATTCAAAGTTACACTTATATTTTGAGATTGTGAGATTGCAGGTGATTTTAACAGCAATCTTCTGATGAACCGACAATTGGTAGGAGATATGAGATCTCTTGGTCTGTACTTGGTAAATACTGACACTCCAACACATTTCACGCAATTTGCTAACACCTTACTGGATCTCTTCGTAGTTTCTACTGAGGACAATGTTATCCAATATGATCAAATAACAGTACCTTGCTTCTCGAAGCATGATTTGATCTTTTTGACCTATAGGATAAGTGTTCCACATAGAACTGCCACTTATTCCTACAGGGATTTTAGGAACTTTGGCTATTCGGCTCTGAGACGGCAATTCTTATAGATTGGTCATCTGCATCGATTCCTCTAATGATCAGTTGGCTTTTCTGGAGGATAATATAACATCGCTTTTTGATATAACAGTACCGATGATTACCAGGACAGTAAGGAGGAAAGGTACTGGCTGGTTCACCTCTCGTATCAGCGAGCTGATCAGACGAAGAGATTTGAGGTTCGCCCAATGGAAAATCCTCAGGTCTACTGAAGCCCATGGCGAGTTTCGTGTTGCTCGAAGAGCAGTAAATAGAAAGATCTCTCGGGAGAAACGTAGGCACCTCGAGAGAAAGTTTGGGAACGCTCTAGGTTCAGGTATGACATGGAACGAAACGTTTTCCACCTTCCCAATATCTTCTGCGGATCTATCATATTATGAAATACCGAATACTCCAATGGAATCATCTTTCAATTCTGAATGTGTAAATCGTTTTGATGTCCTCGGCAGCTTTCTATCTGTGAAGTCCAATGCAGTTGGCGCGGACAATATTGATCCGAGACTTATTAAGATTCTTCTGCCGGAACTGAACCTTACTTGACATACGTATTTAATCAATTTATTACTAGAAGTATCTTTCCTGATCGCTGGAAAATCGCTAGGATAGTACCGATTCCGAAGAAGAACTCTGACTATAGACCAATTGCTATTCTGCCATATTTATCGAAAGTATTCGAACACATATTGCATGGACAAATCACATCACACATCAGCCGCAATAATCCTCTATCGGATCGAAAATCCGGTTTTAGGGCTCATCATAGCTGTACTTCGGCATTAACGGATGTGGCTGAGGACATCAGAGAGTGTATAGACAGTGGTGATTTCGCACTACTTGCCCTGCTTGATCATTCGAAAGCTTTCGACTAGGTTAATTATCACGTCCTGCGACAGAAACTGTCAGGATTTGTGCATTTCTCGTTGTTTTCTTTACGCATAATATCATCCTATCTCAGTGAAAGGTCGCTGTATGTTCAGGTTGGTCGGAATAGATCTATGGCACTGTCAGTTTTACAAGGTGTTCCGCAAGGTTCTATCTTAGGACCTTTACAATTTTCTATCTATGTGAATGACTTGCCGGGTGTCTTGACTCATTCCAAATCTCGGATGTATGCGGATGATCTTCAAATCTACCTGGACAGTAGCCCAGAAGAGTTTGATAGATGTGTAGAAAGATTTAATGAGGATTTGCGAAGAGTAAGCCTATGGGCGCAGAGGAATGGCTTGTCCCTCAATGCGACGAAGTCCAAGTGTCTGGTAATCCAAAAGCATGTCAATCGACTGTCATCAGCTCCCTAGGTTAGGTTAGGTTATGTGGCAGCCCGATGTATCAGGCTCACTTAGACTATTCAGTCCATTGTGATACCACAGTGGTGAACTTCTCTCTTATCACTGAGTGCTGCCCGATTCCATGTTAAGCTCAATGACAAGGGACCTCCTTTTTATAGCCGAGTCCGAACGGCGTTCCACATTCCAGTGAAACCACTTAGAGAAGCTTTGAAACCCTCAGAAATGTCACCAGCATTACTGAGGTGGGATAATCCACCGCCGAAAAACTTTTTGGTGTTCGGTCGTAGCAGGAATCGAACCCACGACCTTGTGTATGCAAGGCGGGCATGCTAACCATTGCACCACGGTGGCTGCCTTCAGCTCCCCACATTCATATAAATGACGAAACTATTGAGATTGTCAGAAGGTATAGGAGTCTTGGTGTTATGTTTAATGATTCTTTAACGCGGTCAGACCATATAACCATGATATCTGGTAGAACATTTGCCACTCTCAGATCTCTTTGGAAGACACAGAGATATCTACCACTGAGAATTAAACTACTCTTGGCGAAGACCTACTTAATTTTAATCTTGTTGTGTAGGTACTAAAATGAAATGAAATTCCGGTATTGACATATGGGTGTGAAATCTTCTCCAGCTGTGTTGCAAAACGGAGCAAACGGAAATGTAATGTTTCCTTTAATGCAATTGTAAGGTACGTTTTTTGGCCTCAACAGGTATTCCCATCTGACTCCGTTCTCAACCAAGATATTGGGGGTCAATTTTGAGAACTACCTGAAAATTCGTGTCTTATTATTTCTACATAGGATTATTACGGACATGCAACCTGATCATCTATTAAATAGATTACGCTTTAGTGCATCTAGTAGAACCGGTTATTTGATACAATTACGCCACCGATATGTTATATCGGAGTGGCAATTCTTTATCCATGCGATTCGTCTCTGGAACATGTTACCTCTAAATATAAAAACAATTACAAGCAGAGTACAATTCAAAAGCTAACTTTTTATCTATTTTCTTTAATATTGACATCTTCAGCAACAATAAGTAAACTACACTATACTTTCACTTCTTTTTATTGTAATTATCATAATTATTTATCATAATTATATAGTATTTTAATTGGCAATAAGATTCATATAATCTCTAGAAATGTTTATAAATTAACCCTGTTTAAGTTAACATTCAATTTTGCTCTTTTACTTATGCTTTTTATTTCGTATTTCGCAGCAAAAAATCACTTAGTTTTACCTCATGTGTCATTCATTAATCTTACTTAAACCATAAATTGTACATTCCGTTCTAGTTTAATTAATCGTTATTAAATTTTGTTATGATATAAATCTGTTCGCATACAATCAAATGCCTGTACTGTAAATTATAGGACCTTGAGTCTTGTTTTGCAGGAACCAAACTCAATAAATAATAATAATAACTTAAAGAAGGGTTTTTTCGGGGTGTAAATTTTTTTGCGATTTCACCCCTCTGTGCGACGAAGAGTTTTCAATAGGGCTGTCATTCGGGATCGATATTTATAAATCCCGGGATTCGGGATTTCAAAATATAAACCCCGGGATCGCGGGATTTTCGGGATTCTTTAAATATTTTATGTAAAACAATCTACAGCGGCAAAAACAAATTGCTGTACATTAAACCAATTTTGTTTAATTAAATTTTATAAAAAAAAAAATAACAAAAAACATAAGAGTTAAGTAAAAACCACTTACAAATTGCTATCATACTCAACGGACACTTAGTCCAACTGAACAATATGAAGAAAAGAAAAACAAAAAATTATGAAAAAAAAATAAATTATTTCATATCGCTATCTTACTCAGCAAAACATTTTAAGGATTTTGATTAGATTATGTATATTTTCATACACTTGCCTTAATCCTTTTTTACTTCATCGTTTTAAGTAACTTCTTAAAAATTTCAAGGCATCCAAATTTTTATCAGATAAACGCGATCTTGCCATATTGTCGACGGACCTTTTATCACTGCTTTTTGTTTTTGTGGCACAAATTCAATTTCACATGAACTCATTGTTCAAAGCAGGACCTTATCGTTTAGTTCGATTTTTGATGAAATTGTGTTTTTTATAGTATACCTCATGTATAATAAATTCTTACTCAAGGTGTGCCAGAAATGGTGTTTTCTTTTCTGAAAAAAGTGTTTGTCTTCATTTTGTCTGTACAGAGTGTGCATTTTTAAAATATTGGCAGAAACCTAAGAAAATGCTACCATTTCAGGGGCCGAAAAGAATTCAAAGGAGGAAGCAGGGCAATCGCAGCACTCCCTTTTATCGACAGTGCTGAAAATGGTCACAATTTGCGTCTATGGTGGCACTATCTTCACAACAGAATTCGAAGCACTTTTGCCTTTTTTTGTATAGAAAAGAACTTGAAAAGTACACTTTCCTGGCCAAATGTAAAACACCTGCGAATTTTTTACTTTTCTTTTTGGAGAGTATCAGCACCCATAGTGCATGTTTAGCTACTACAGAGAACAAAAACGCGAAAAGGCTGAATAAAAAGGAACCCCCAACTATACAGTCATAATGATAGCAGCGATGAGATCAACTCACAACCCTTAGTTGTATGAATTTGTGTAACGGGCATTTTATGGTCATGCCATTGAAATATGCTGTTTGGTGGGCGTCCTTTGACTTTACCAGAATAGTGGATGGACATAATCAAATCACCATACTTGGGAAGTTTTTAAGGATTGGCATTGAGAGGGTGTGTATATAGTGGACACGACGAGTACAAACGAATCAGCGGCAAAGAAAAGTGGCAATCGATCCCTAGACCGACACAAGAATACAACTAAGTCACAAAATGCGTTTTCTTCAGCATGCATAACTATTAAATGTGTTTTGTCGAACTAATTAATTTCAATCGTCATACTAAGTACGGCGAGGGCAAGCACACATAGCACTATTTTTCACAACATCAACCACATCCCGAAGGAATGACTGCAATATGATGGCTTTGTCGATTTTTTTTAAACTCCAAATTGGAAAAGTAAATAAAAATGGAAGAACAATATTAGCAAAGATAATTGAGTATAACAAGATTAATCATTGTGCTCTTATAAAGAGAAAACAAATGTCAAGGTGTAGAGGGCTATGAGAAAAAAATGTTTTATTTGCCAATTTTTTCCAAAGCAGCTCTGCCCAGGAATTAATTTAAACGGCAATATTCACATAAAACCATAATGAATATTTGAATTTGAATTTTGAATGAATATTTTTGGGGGTTAAAAATATTTTAGATCTTATAAAGTAGAGCAATTCTCAACAAAATTTGGAACAATTCTGGCATGAATTTTGAGAAAAAAATAAGGGAAGTGTTTCTAAATACAAGCAAGTATGCACTGACATTCTTTTTTAAACGCATCTGCACGGTTGAAAAAGACTGTTTTTCATATGTTTGGCTATAAACATCATATGTTTGGAACACAAATTTTTAAACACAATATTTTTGAGTGCAAGCATATAATGTTCATAAACTAGCATAACGTGTTTGGGACATATATGTTAATATGTTAGAACATATTATGTTTGGGACATAAAATATTTGTAAATATAATTATGCTTGGATGCAAACATATATTAATTTAGAAATAGCCTATAAACATATATGTGTTTAGTAGCTTGGAGCGCTATTTAACAGGGAGCGATATTGAATTAAGTTGGTGGTTGTTGCTTGTTATTACAAAATTAACATTTTATTTTTCCTTGGGCAATTGATCAGCTACTTCTTTGATCCTTACAAACTGTGTGGTCCGCTGTTCGAATTCCCGTCCGGCAAAAGGTAAAATTAAAATAAAAAAAATCATAAAATTGAATAATTTCTTCTACAAGGTTTGTATTACAGAAAAAGGTGCTAAGAACTAAAAAATCTCGTGGAAGTGAGAAAGATGTGGGGGAATATACAATTAGGCAGAAACAAAATTTTGAGCATTCAGGTCGAAAATCTATGTTGTTAGCACCTATATTACCTGTTTATTTTCATAATTCATTATGATTGTAAATATATAAATAAATAAATAAAATTTTGAGCACAATATTGTTTCGGAGAATTTTTTTAAGCATATAATATTTTTGGGTGCAAAATGCTTCCAAACATATTATATGTTCACATAATAACATATTGTTTTTTGGAAGACAACATTATAGAATTTGGATGCAAAAATACAAAATGTTTGGAACTTAGACTACCCAAACATATATTGTTTAGACCAATATGCTTTCAAACATATTATATATTGGAAGAGATCAAACATATAAATGTTTGGGCAGTACCCAAAAATATATATGCTTGAAGCAAAATATGTTTGGGAGTATATGTTACAGAAGCGATTTTTTGTGAGCGTGTGTTGAAGGGGCATTTTTAATATTTGATACAATTAAAAACAAGGTTAGGTTAGGTGGCAGCCCGATGTATCAGGCTCACTTAGACTCTTCAGTCCATTGTGATACCACACTGGTGAATTTCTCTCGTTTCACTGCCCGATTCCAAGTTAAGCTCAATGTAAAGGGACCTCCTTTTTATAGCCGAGTCCGAACGGCGTTCCACATTGCAGTGCAACCACCTAGAGAAGCTTTGAAACCCTCAGAAATGTCATCAGCATTACTGAGGTGGGATAATCCGCCGCTGAAAAACTTTTTGGTGTTCGGTAGAAGCAGGAATCGAGCCCGAATTTGTGACAAGTGGTGTAATGATTTTATCTAATGATTTTATCTAATGATTTTTATTTACTTAAAAGAAAATTTTTAGCATAAAAAACTTATTTTGTCTAAAATTTTGTTCCTCAGAAAAAATCTTCTTTCAATTTATATATTTGTGTTAAATTTATTTTTTTAAGTGTATCACTACAGGATTTTTAACGAAATTTTGTGCCTCTTTTTGTATTATTTACATAATTTGTTTTTGAAAAAAGTCTAGACCAACACTGGTGTATAGTACAGAATTAAACGCATGTGTCAAACCAAACTTAGGATCAATTACTTAAAGTTATCCATTTCTATAATTGATTCTACAAGCGTAAATAAGCTATAATTTATTGCAGTCATTATCTGATACGATGGACCTTGAAGAAACAACTTTAACAAAAAAGGCAAAGTTTCCTTTAGGCCGGTATGCACCTCTAGCGAAAAATTTCATTCCCATAAGAAATGCATTGCTATTTATGCTAACGAAATTTTCGGTAGCGTTCAATTTCGTAAGTGTGTAAATACAACCATAGCGATAGGCGATAGGCGAAGGATTTTTCCGCTACGGCCAAATACAATAAGATTGGCGGCGATTTTTTATTTTTGTTTACATTCATTTGTTTACGTTTTTTATAATATACACATCGGAATGTTGGAGAAAATTTTATTAAACTTGTGGAACATAACATGTATAGCATTGATTGCTGAACATGTATACAAATCAATTAAAACGGTAAGTTTTTATATACGTACAGATGACAACATACGGGGATTATTTAGATGATTTAAAGAAGAGCCAACGGAGCCAACATTACATATTGATTTGCTTTTTTAAACAATTATTCCAGTAACTTTCGCCCTTTATACTGGTTGCTGCATAAAGCAATACAATGACTGTTTATGAACAAGGCGCGGAAGAATCCGGAAACTAGACTAAATTGAAAGTTGACTTATGAAAGTTACCGCTGTAATAATTATAACTAATTGAACATTTCTGAATGAATATTCCAGGAAAACAAAAGAAGGTGGTGGGTTCGACCAGTTAATTTGCAACGTGATGAATTTGGTTTTTTTATAACTTGCATGAAACAATTAAAAGACCGTGACATGGAACATTTTTTCAAAGCAGCAAGAATGAGTGTCTCGTCTTTTGATGCTCTGTTGAACATTATTCATACGCGCCTACAGAAACACTCACATAGAAAACCAATCGAACCAGAAACACGTTTATCATTAACCATTCTGTAAGTAATTCCTCATTATGAATTTAGTTATTACACCATAATGTATCCTTAAAAAGGAGTTCTCAAGTAATGATATTTGGTGTTTTCTGCTATAATTTGTGAAATTGTTATGTTCGAAAAAGTTAACCATCGGTTTTGTAACTACAAATGTTTTTATGTACTCCAATCATCAAATGTTCGTAGAATCTATTGAGATTTGAGAAAACTTCAGATTTTGAAACGTATTCCTAATATTTATTAGAGATGTGTTTTGTTTTACAATAACAACCCAATATTCTTTATTTGTTTCAGCCAAACAAAAGCTTTGTTTTGGCATCATTAGGTGCAAAGATATAAATAGTTTTATCCGACCTTATTTTTCTTACCATTTAGGTATCTGGCACATGGGTGTTCATTCAATTTCTTGGCTTGGTCACACAAAATGGGATTGTGCACTGTAAGAAAAATTGTTTATGAAACTTGTGATGTTATATGGGACGAACTAAACCGGATTTATGTTTCCCCGCCAAATTTAAATACCTGGTACAAGATTGCAGAGGAATTCAATCAACAAACGGGAATGCCACACTGCTTGGGAGCCATAGACGGAAAACATGTAAAGATTATAGGTCCAAACTGCAGTGGATCCTTGTATTTCAATTACAAAAAGCACTTTAGCATTGTACTTATGGCGTGCTGTGACGCAAATTTTTCATTTACTTTTGTTGATGTGGGCGCCTTAGGTAGTCAAAGTGATGGAGGTGTATTTGTCAGAAGTGCATTTGGGAAAAAAATATTAAATAACGAGTTGAACATTCCACCGGCACAAAATTTACCAGATTCAATAATTGAGTTTCCCTACTACTTCGTTGGAGATAATGCGTTTCCCATCAAAACTAATCTTATGCGCCCCTATCCAGGCCATAATTTATCTGAAGATAAAAGAATATTCAATTCTGCTTTGTCCAGAGCTCGAGTAAGTATAGAAATTGCATTTGGAATATTATCTAATAAATGGCGTGTTCTGCATACTACAATCAATAGCGCTCCCAAAAATGCCGATAAAATCGTTCTGGCAACAGTAGCACTGCATAATTTTCTTATTGCAAGAAAAGATGGAAGCTACAATCCTGAAGTCGGCTAGGAGAACACTGAGAATACTCTAAGATCATATACTCCAACTTACGCGAACAGATCATCTTCAGATGCATTCTCTCTGAGAAATACTTTAAAAGCTTTCCTATCCCGCTAATAAAACAATTCAATTTAACAAAAATTATAATATTTATTATTTTAATAAAAAGTAAAAGTATCTACTTTAAAATATTCAAATTATTGTATTTAATTATATGTATTATTGAATATCAGACGTTGTCAGGGATCCGGAGCGGAGCAAGCCCTTTTTTTTGCCGGAGCGGAGCGGGAGCGGCATTTCTAAAATCCGGAGCGGAGCGGTTTCCAAATGAAAAACCGCTCCGCTCCGAATAAAATATTACTTGAATGAAATGTGTAACTTTGAAATTACACTGTGTAGGTAATTTCAAATATAGCTAGTACTTAGAGTAGTCTGAGTAAATGTTTAAAACGTACGATATGTATTTTTGTACGTACGTACATTGGGGAAAACACAACGTGTTTTTTTAGTATTTGTTTTCAAAAACGGCAAATGTCAAAATATATCTCTAGTATGTGTTGTAAAAGTAACAACAGTACTTTCGATCAATTTCATCCCGTATTACTACAAAGATGTTTGTAATGAACGTCAAATAAATGCAATTAAACGATCTTATTTATATTTAATTTTTTAGTTTTCTACACTGAAAAAAATATTGTCGTGAAGTCAAAGATTTCATGTCCTTAAAATAAGAATGCAAATTTTGCTTAACATGGAAGACGCATTTCTCTAAAATAAAGTTTTTTTCCTTGTCCAAAAGTCAATAAACTTTTGAATGAAGTTGTAATTGTCCTTATAATTAAGTGATTTTACTTAAAAATGTGTATCATAACATGAAAGATAAAATTTTTGAGGTAAGGTCAACGTGACTTTAATAATTAAGAAAAATTCTTTAAAATTAATAAAATTGTCTTTTAATTTGTTTCCTTTTTGCATCTTGCCTACAAAGCAAAAAATCGTTAAAAAATAAGACATGTTTTTCAACACTTTATTTTAAAGACGCTTTTTACTTGAAACATAGCATATTTTCTACTGGAAGTCGAGTCTTAATATGGAAAATAAAATTGTCGTTAACTCGTTTTTAAAGGATTTTGATACCAACTGACGAAAAAAATCTAAAAAAAATGAAAAATTAACATTTGCATCCTAGAAGCAAGTACATAACCCCCAAATTTAAAAGATAATTGCGTCTTTAAAGTATCCTTACTTGTATTCTCCGCTTCTTTGGCTCGGAATTAATACCCAAACTGTTAAAGTAAAGACAAAATCTTTGGAACCGGGCATGCTTTTTTTCAGAGTAAGGACATTCATATTTGCTTTACTATTGTACTATATCCTAGCATTCTCTTATTTCTGATATTAGTTCTCGAAAATTTAATTAAAATTATGGATAGTTTCAATTTTGGTTGAAAAATGTGCGCATATACATTTATTTTAATATTTTGTCACATTGAAAACTAATGACTTCATTTCATTGGCGGAGCTAGAAATTTTCTCTGGGGGGGGCTATGCCCCCCCCAGACATCCTTCAAAATTTTGTCCAAATTTCCGAAGCGATAAATTACCCCTATTGATAAAACTATACATCCTCAATTTTATTGCGGTGTTAAAGGCATGCAGCAAAATCAATCAAAAACAAAAAAAAACTCAATCACAAAAATTAGTTGTATCAATTAATTTTTTAATTGGCTTTGATGATTGATACTATCATTTTTTTTTTTTTTGATTGAATACATTTCAATTAAAAACAAGTAAGTAAAATCTAAAGTCGGGCGGAGCCGACTATATTATACCCTTCACCACTATGTAGACAAACATTTGTGTTACCATCTCAACTACTTAAAATTTGCTGGGAGCTATATAAAGGTTTGCATTTCCCGATACAAATACTTTTAATGGAAACAATTTTTTGTACTTCTACAAAAACTCTAGAATTAAAATTTAAATCGGCTAACGCCCTGGGATGATACACAATGTTAGTAAAAAATATGGGAAATATGAAGCGAGAGAAATTTTAATGCAATTGTACAAAAGAGATTTTTAATTTTTCAGGCGATACATATGTATTCGAGATATAGGACAATTATAGTAATATTTACAATTTTTGCTACTCAGCAGTGGCGATTTTACAAGGATATTGGTTACACCCAGAGAAGGAATATGATCACCTCAAACATGTTTTAATAGCAAAATGTTATTTTTGGGTGGTGACCATGTAACATGGTTTTCGCAACCATGTTATTTCCTCGGAAATCATGTATCTGATTTCGGCAAGCAGGTTATATTTGACGAAAAAATAACATTTTAGTGACAAACATGTTACATGGTCACCATACAAAAATAACATTTTGCTCTTGAAACATGTTTAAGGTGATCATATTCCTTCTCTGCGTGTATATCTCGCCAAGATATGTGTAGGGCGACTTGGAGCCTTATTTAAATCTCATCCGTTCTGTGGAAATTTTGGCATTGCAGTGTGTAGGATATGGGGAAATCATCACAGAATTTTGTGTAAACATTGAGAATTTTGGCCATATTTGTATTCTCTGTGGAAACTATCCAGTCAATTTGAGGAAAATCCCATTGAAAATGGGTCTAAAATATGAAACAGTCGACCATATTTCCCCAACTCTGGTGTACGTATATATGGCAGCTATATACAATCTGAACCGATTTTGAATAAATTTGACATGTATAGTTAGAATAATAATTCTGCTATCTATGCGAAATTTCACGTAAATGGGAGTATAACTTTGGCCCCCCTGGTCATATGAGTGCAAATCGGACGGGAGATATATATGGGAGCCATATCTAAATCTGAATCGATTTCAACCAAATTTGCCACAATTACCTATACTACTAAACGTACTCCTTGTGCGAAATTTGAAGCAAATCACGGCAAAACCCTGGATTTTGAGGCCATATAAGTCCAATCGGACGAAAGATATATATGGGAGCTATATCTAAATCTGAACCGATTTTAACAAAATTTGACACACTTAACGATACAATTAAACGTACCCCTTGTGCAAAATTTGAAGCAAATCACGGCAAATCTCTGGCTTTTGTGGCCATATAAGTTCAAATCGGACGAAAGATATATATGGGAGCTATATCTAAATTTGAACCGATTTCAATCAAGTGTACCAAGCATTGGTAGAATGCCAATTCTACCCTCTGTGCAAAATTTCATGAAGATCGGTAGTAAATTTTGGGCTCTGTGGTCATATGAGTCTAAATCGGACGAAAGATATATATGGGAGCTATATCTAAATCTGAACCGATTTGGCTGATATTTTGCAAGATTTGCGAGATTCATTAAATATTTGGATGTACGGTATTTCAAGAAAATTGGTTGATAAACACGCTAACTATGACCACATCGTAGATAATTATATATGGCAGCTATATCTAAATCTGAACCGATTTTTTCCAAAACCAATAGCAATTGTCTCTGTCTCAAGAAACGGCCCTATGCCAAATTTGAGGACGATCGGACTTAAACTGCGAGCTGTACTTTGTGCACAAAATTACATATACAGACAGACGGACGCACAGACAGACAGACAGACGGACATCGCTAAATCGACTCAGATTTTAATTCTTACCCGATCGGTATACTAAAAGATGGGTCTATGACCACTATTTCTTGGCGTTATATACAAATGCACAAACTTTTTATACCCTGTACCACAGTAGTGGTGAAGGGTATAATTAATTAGATCAATTAATTTCATGGTTGAAGACAAAAAATATTTTATTGTGTGTGGGAGCCGGTTCCACGACACCGCTATAAATAATCAAATAGCAACTTACCATTATTTAATATAACAAAAAATAAAAGCATTGCTTTAAGTATGTGTTTGAAAAATATTGTTTGTAATTTATTTTTAATTCAAGACAACAAACATATGATTTTTAAATTTTATTTAAAATGTGTGTTTTAAAACAGGACTAGAAATCATAAAGCAAAACATAAACTTAATATATTCATCGTGTATAAAAAATACTAAGAATAAAAAATTAAATAAAAGGCAAAAAATAAATTGAATATTATAAAACGTCTATCTTCGATTAGTTTTTAAAAATTCTCTGAGAACAGAATACAACGAAGCAACTGTCGAGAGCAGCGGTGCCAACTCTGTGGATTTTTCGTGATTTTGACGATTTTAGATGGTAAATTGGGCATGTGACGATTTATGATTTTAATCAACGTAGTTATAAATTGACTATTTTTGAAAATGTGCGTCTCAAGTTTCCTTTTAGTGTTTTTATTACGTGTTTTTAGTTGTAATGTAAATATCAATACTAAAAAATATGCTTAACATACTCTCTCTGCCACATCTTAATTGGATTAAACACATCGCAAAGCTTGAATTAAAATATAAATCAACTGTAGCTTTGATTATTCTGGGGGGGCAAGAACTATTCTGGGGGGGGCATAGCCCCCCCCAGCACCCCCCTAGCTACGCCAATGCTTCATTTGTATTATTGCATGTTATCTACTTTTTTGAGAACGAACATTTCTTAAAAACGCTGTTAGAAAATGTATTTTTACAATAAAGGGGAAAAAAGCGAAATTAAGTAACACTAGATCTGAGTAAGAATATTCGTAGGTATACCACGGACTGATTTCGATGGAGGTTGTTGCAAACATAAACATACACACACACATTACAAATATAACAAAACCTCTTCTCTACATCTGTTGCAAAACAAAAAAAAGAAACTTTCGGAGAGTAGTTACTTCTACTCTGTGTATAGACTTTCAATTCCAATCAGCGTTGCCGTTTTGGTCCGATCGGACCAAAATTGGTCCAAAAGATTTCTAATTTTTAAATTTGGTCCGATGGTCGGACCAAACAGAATTTGGTCCATTTTGGTCCATTTTCATAAATTTGGTTTCTATCACATATTAAATAGTAGATGGTGCACCGCAAAGAATATTGTCGGGAGGCCAAATATTTCACATGCTTAAAATACGAATACGAATTTTGCTTAGAATAGAAGACGTATTTCTCTGAAATAAAGTTTTTTCCTTGTCTAAAAGTCTCTAAACTTTTCAAATAAGGCTGTTTGTCCTTATAGCTAAGTGATTCGACATAAAAATGTGTATCCTAACATGAATGAAAATTTCGTTTTAATGAAGTCAAAATGGATTTAATATTTCTGAAAAAATCTTCAAAATTAATAAAATGTTTCAACACATTGTTTTAAAGTCATTATACCCTAAACCACATAATGGTTAGTGTATAATAAGTTTGATCTGCCAAAAAATGTGCCTACCAGAAATATTGATTTTAGACCCCATAAAATATATACCGATCGACTCAGAATCACCTCCTGAGTTGATCTAGCGCTTGGTGTCCGTCCGTCTGTCCATGTATTTGTTGTTCACAGGATTCCGGTCGCAATTATTAATCGATTTCGATGAAATTTGGTACAGGGAGTTTTTTGGGCACAAGGACGAACGCTATTGAATTTGGAAGAAATAGGATCAAATTTAGATATAGCTCCCATATATATGTATCGCCCGATTTCGATAAATGGGGTCACGCTGTGCCCCCATAAAATAAAACTCAACTGAACAAATAATACAATGTTTGTACTATAATTTTCTCGAAGAGGAGCGGAGCGGAGCGTGGAGCGGAGCGATTTAGTTTTCTCCGGAGCGGGAGCGGAGCGAAAAAAATGGACCGCTCCGGATCCCTGGACGTTGTTGTCGTATATCTGCCAACTCATTTTTTACAAAAACAAATATTTTATCTTCCAATTCACTCGTCTGTTCCAAACTCAAATTTGCATTTTTTATTGACAGATGAAGGGATTCAAAAAGGCATTCAGTCGATGTCTTATTGGTCGTCGTATTAGCTATTTGATCTGCTGTTTTTCGTAACGTAGTCAAATGGAAGGGAAATCGTCTTCCCGCTTACGTTTTTGTTGTGGGGATTTGTAATCCTCATCGTTAGACATCGATTTGTCATAATCGTCCAGAGGTGAGATTTCCTCATAACTTTCATTTAATTCTAAAGTCTCATCAAATATATTTCCAATTGTCCTGCGAAAGAAAAAAGATATATAAGTTATTTCTAAAAATTATATAATCGTAGAAATATAGATTTTTGGTACTAAAAATGGCTATGAAATTTGTCCGTGACCACCGAATCCAAGTCTCATGAAAAGCTTTTAAATCAAGCCAAATAAGCTTGACTCTGCTCCCAGCGTTATTATTAACTTGGTATTCGACAAAATATTTGTTCTTATAGGTGGGTATTAAGTTCGAATTTAGCCGCTAAAATCGTCATTTTTTCATGATTACTTATCTTTAATAATCCATTTTATGGAATACAAATTTTGTGAAAATTTGCTTTGGGCTTTTCCCCATCAAGTTATAAAAAAATTTGCAACAAATATGTATAATTTTATGCCTTTTTCTTACTGATTTAGATTTCACTTTTGCGACAGAATTTGATAGACTTTTACAAAATCTATAGACTCAAAATTTAAGTTGGCTAATGCACTAGGGTGGAGCATTTAGTAAAAAAATATGGGAAACATTTAAATCTGAAGCAATTTTAAGGAAACTTCGCAAAAGTTTATTTATGATTTATCGCTCGATATATATGTATTAGAAGTTTAGGAAAATTAGAGTCATTTTTACAACTTTTCGACTAAGCAGTGGCGATTTAACAAGGAAAATGTTGGTATTTTGACCATTTTTGTCGAAATCAGAAAAACATATATATGGGAGCTATATCTAAATCTGAACCGATTTCAATCAAATTTGGCACACATGACTATATTACTAATTGTACTCCTAGTGAAAGATTTCAACCAAATTGTGCCAAAACTCTGGCTTTTGGGGCCATATAAGTCCATATCGGGCGAAAGATATATATGGGAGCTATATCTAAATCTGAACCGATTTCAATTAAATTTTGCACACTTGACTATACGACTAAGTGTTATGTTTGTAAAAAATTTCAAGCAAATCGGTATAAAACTCTGGCTGCTGGGTCCATATTAGTCCCTATCGAGTGAAAGATATATATGAGAGCTATATCTAAATCTGAACAGATTTCTTCCAAAATCAATAGGGTTCTATTCTGACCCAAATAAGGAACATGTGCCAAATTTGAAGGCGATTGGACTTAAATTGCGACCTAGACTTTGATCACAAAAATGTGTTCACAGACGGACGGACGGACAGACGGACATGGTTATATCGACTCAGGGACCCACCCTGAGCATTATTGCCAAAGACACCATGTGTTTATCTCGTCTCCTTCTGGGTGTGACAAACATATGCACTAACTTATAATACCTGTTCCACAGTGTGGCGCAGGGTATAAAAATAATTAAATAAAAAACCCTGTTTCGAAATGTTTCAAATAAAACTTTATGTTGGTGGATATTAAGTGTGTTCCTAATGCTGTGCAGCATTAAAATAATTCTTTATATGTAGCATCTGAAATTGTAGCCCTTCATGAATCTAATGCCTGTTGCCTGTATATTCGAGCCATTGCCAAAATTGCTGCTTCTAATGAAGTCATTTCTCTGTTGGATATTTATACAATACAAAGCGAAACAAAAAAACATAGATTGGTGCCATCACCAACCTCTGTGAAACACTATTATTGATCTTATTGGAAAATATCAGACATATGTCGGTTTTGATTTAGATAAAGTTTCCATAAATATGTACCGCCAAAATGTTCTTAAAAATGAACATAAAATATGCAAGTATGAAGCATCAGCTACATCGTCTAAAACTTAATTTAATAATACCTTTCAAATGTTTGGATTTTTAGTTCAGAAGCAGTGGTTTAGGGTACAATATAGTCGGCCCGTGCGACTATCTACTTTACTCACTTGTTTTAGGACGAGTTGACTTCAGTTCAAGAGTTAGATTCCCTTAACTCTAAACGTAAGCACTATGTTCAGTTTTTAGAATCAATACAATATCTTCCTAGTTCTTACCACTGACATTGATTCACGTCACAAAAATGTGATTTATTATTACCTGCGGTTGCTTTTTACGTTATCCAGGAAACTCATATTTTCGATATATTTCCATGTACGTTTAACTTCAGCTCCGCTGCCGGATGGCATGTTTAGACGTTGCTTCGTTTTTTTTGTAGGTATCACGAAGGTTTTTCCATTTTTTTCTTGCACAACTCCGCTGTTAAAAATAAGAAAATTTGATAAAAATATGAAACAAATTTCGTTAAAAAACTTACGACTCCAGCCAATTTCATTCAAAATCCCCTTCCATACACCTCCTTTCTTCTGAGTATTTTTATACTCCCTGCATTGTAAGTCAAACAAAATCGGATATTTTTTCACCGCTTCAATTAATTTTTCTTCGTCCATGTTTCAATAAACTATATTTACACGTTTAAATGTTTTGTTTTTGAGTCTAACTATGTTGACGCTGTTATTTTTCAAACAATATTGACGTTATAAACGTCGATATTATGACATATAAATGTTGGCAGCCCTTATTTTTTTTTTGGATCATGTGGCAACACAATCTTACTTGTCGCCAAGAAATTAGAATAGAATCTAATTCGGCGACACGTCGCTTGCCGTCGCGGTATTCCGTGGCGGATTTTGGGCTTCCCATAAGAAATGCACGTAAACAAGTATTCGCCTATCGCTATGGTTATATTTACACACTAAGCTGGTACGCACCTCTAATGAAAATAACAGGGTTGTCAAAATCATATTTTGGCAGCAAACATTTAATTTATTACAATCATTGTGTGCGTAAAAGTTTTAAAAGGTCTGTAAATAATAAACAATTTATTTGAGGAATATTTGGAACATATATTAACAATTTTTAAAAGCGATTAAATAGCTGGTTTAAAATTTATGTACACAGCCCTGTTTTTTTGTTGTAGACGTAAATAAATTTTTGCTACCGAAAATTTCGCTAGAGGTGCATACCGGCCTTTTGGCGCGAAAGTTAATCTAAAATTATGTTTATTATACCCTGCGCCACACTGTGGAACAGGGTATTATAAGTTAGTGCATATGTTTGCAACACCCAGAAGGAGACGAGATAGACACATGGTGTCTTTGGCAATAATGCTTAGGGTGGGTCCCTGAGTCGATCTAGCCATGTTCGTCTGTCCGTTCGTCTGTCTGTGAACACATTTTTGTGATCAAAGTCTAGGTCGCAGTTTAAGTACAATCGCCTTCAAATTTGGCACATGTTCCTGTTTTGGGTCAGAATAGAACCCTATTGATTTTGGAAGAAATCGGTTCAGATTTTGATATAGCTCCCATATATATCTTTCGCCCAATATGCACTTATATGGACCCAGAAGCCAGAGTTTTAGCCTGATTTGCTTGAAATTTTGCACAAACATAACACTTGGTCGTGTAGTCAAGTGTGCAAAATTTGATTGAAATCGGTTCAGAGTTAGATATAGCTCCCATATATATCTTTCGCTCGATTTTCTGTCATATGACCACAGAGTTCAAAGTTGTAGTCCGATTTACGTGAAATTTTGCACAGGGAGTAGAATAAAAATATTAAGTATGCATGTCAAATTTGGTTGAAATTGGTTCGAATATCTATATAGCTTCCATATATATGCTTTTCCGATTTGGGCAAAAATGACCAAAATACATTTTCCTTATAAAATCGCCACTGCTAAGTCGAAAACTTGTAAAAGTGACTCAAAATGTCCTTTGTTTCTAATACATATCTATCGACCGATAAATCATAAATACACTTTTGCGAAGTTGCCTCACAATTGGTTCAGATTAAAATGTTTCCCATATTTATACCCTGCGCCACACTGTGGACTTAAAATTTGGCACAAGTATGTGTTTTGGCTCAGAATAGAACCCTATTGATTTTGGAAGAAATCGGTTCAGATTTAGATATAGCTTCCATATATATATTTCGCCCGATATGGACTTATATGGCCCCAGAAGCCAGAGTTTTACCCTAATTTACTTAAAACTTTGCACAAGAAGAACAATTAGTACTATAGTCAAGTGTGCCAAATTTTATTGAAATCGGTTCAGATTTAGATATAGCTCCCATATATATCGTTCGCCCGAATTACACTCATATGACCGCAGTGGCCAAACTTTTACTCCGATTTAGTTGAAATTTTGCACAGGGAGTAGAATTAGCATTATAGTTATGCGTGTCATATTTGGTGGCAATCGGTTCAGATTTAGATATAGCTCCCATATATAGCTTTCGCCCGATTTACACTCATATGACCACAGAGGCTAATTTTTTGCTCCGATTTAGTTGAAATTTTGCACAGGGAGTAGAATTAGCATTGTAGCTATGCGTGCCAAATTTTGTTCGGTTCAGATTTAGATATAGCTCCCATATATGTTTTTCTGATTTCGACAAAAATGGTCAAATTACCAACATATTCCTTGTAAAATCGCCACTGCATTGTAGCTATGCGTGCCAAATTTTGTTCGGTTCAGATTTAGATATAGCTCCCATATATATGTTTTTCTGATTTCGACAAAAATGGTCAAATTACCAACATATTCCTTGTAAAATCGCCACTGCTTAGTCGAAAGGTTGTAAAAATGACTCTAATTTTCCTAAACTTCTAACACATATATATCCAGCGATGAATCATAAATAAACTTTTGCGAAGTTTCCTTAAAATTGCTTCAGATTTAAATGTTTCCCATATTTTTTATTAACATTGTGATCCACACTAGTGCATTAGCCGACTTAAATTTTGAGTCTATAGATTTTGTAGAAGTCTATCAAATTCTGCCCAGAACGAGTGATATTTAAATGTATGTATGTGCACTTAAAAAAATATTGTCGTGAGGTCAAAGATTTCATGTCTTTAAAATACGAATGCAAATTTTGCTTAGCATAGAAGACGCATTTCTCTAGTATAAATTTTTTTTCCTTGACCAAAGGTCGATAAACTTTTCAATGAAGTCGTATTGTCCTTATAATTAAGTGATTTGATTTAAAAATGGATATCATAACATGAAAGAAAAAATGTTTGGGCTAAGATCAACTGGACTTTAATAATTTAGAAAAAATCTTTAAATTTAATGAAATTGTCTTTAAATTTGTTGTCTTTTTGCATCGTGACTACAAACCAAAAAATCATTCAAATATAGGACATGTTTTTCAACACTTAATTTTAAAGACTTTTTTTACTTGAAACACAGCATAATTTCTACTAGAAGCCGAGTCTTAATTTGGAAAATAAAGTCGTCGTTAACTTGTTTTTAAAGGACTTTGTTAGCATATGAAGAAAAAAAGCTGAAATATCGAAAATTTAAAATTTGCTTCTTAGAAGCAAGTACACAAAACCCGATTTTAAAAGAGAATTGTATCTTAAAAGTATCCTTACTTGTATTCTCCGCTTCTTTGGCTCGGAATCAATACCAAATTTTTTAAAGTAAAGACAAAATCTTTGGAACCGGGTATGCTTTTTTTTCAGTGTGGGACAAACCTTTATACTCGTATGTTATATAGCCCCCAACACATTTGACGGATATGATATGGTATCGAAAAATTAGATCTATAAAGTGGTGCAAGGTATAATATAATCGGCCCCGCCCGACTTTAGACGTTCCTTACATGTTTTTTACTAACGTAGTGTACCATTCCAGTGCATTAGCCGACTTAAATTTTAAGTCTATAGATTATAAATTTTGTTCAGATGGACTCAGATTTAAATGTGTGTATTTGGGACAAAAGCCTTTATATATAGCACCCAACACATTTGTCGGATTTGATATAGTATCGAAAATGTGGATTTACAAAGTGGTGCAGGGTAAAATATAGTCGGCCGGCCCGACTTTAGACTTTCCTTACTTGTTTTTTACTAGCGTAGTGTACCATTCCAGTGCATTAGCCGACTTAAATTTTAAGTCTATAGATTATAAACTTTGTTCAGATGGAGTCAGATTTAAATGTGTGCACGGATGAAAAAGACTGTTTTTCATATGTTTGGCTATAAACATTATATGTTTGGAACACAAATTTTTAAACACAATATTTTTGAGTGCAAGCATATAATGTTCATAAACTAGCATAACATGTTTGGGACATATATGTTAATATGTTAGAACATATTATGTTTGGGACATAAAATGTTTGTAAATATAATATGCTTGGATGCAAACATATATTAATTTAGAAATAGCCTATAAACATATATGTGTTTAGTAGCTTGGAGCGCTATTTAACAGGGAGCGATATTGAATTAAGTTGGTGGTTGTTGCTTGTTATTACAAAATTAACATTTTATTTTTCCTTGGGCAATTGATCAGCTACTTCTTTGATCCTTACAAACTGTGTGGTCCGCTGTTCGAATCCCCATCCGGCAAAAGGTAAAATTAAAATAAAAAAAAAAAACAAGTATATACGGCCGTAAGTTCGGCCAGGCCGAATCTTATGTAACCTCCACCATGGATTGCGTAGAAACTTCTTCGAAAGACTGTCATCCACAATCGAAATACTTGGGTTGTGGTATTTCAAAACTTCTTAACATCGTTTCTGTGAGTTAGTCCATACGTGGTATATATTAGACGAAAAAGTTATGTACAGTTAAGTCTACAAATAATTACGAATCGATATGGACTTTTTGCACGGTACGTAGAGAGCCAGAATTGAAATTGGGGGTCGCTTATATGGGAGCTATATACAATTATGAACTTGATATGGACCAATTTTTGTGTGATTGGAAATCGATTTATCTGAGGGATATATATAACTATAGACCGATATGGACCTAGTTAGGCATGGTTGTTAACGACTAATTACTAGCACAATGTACCAAATTTCAACTCACTCGGATGAAATTTGCTCCTCCAAGAGGCTCCAAAACCAAATCTCGGGATCGGTTTATATAGCGCTATATATGATTATGAACTGATATGGACCACTTTTGGCATGGTTGTTAAATATCATAAACGATCACCACGTACCAAATTTCAAGCAGATCGGATGAATTTTGCTTCTCCAAAAGGCACCGGAGGTCAAATCTGGGGATCGGTTTATATGGGAGCTATATACAATTATGGGATGATAGGAACCAATTCCTGCATGGTTGTTGGATACCATATACATACATCACGTACCAAATTTCAACCGAATGGGAAGAATTTTGCTTTTCCAAGGGGCTCTGGAGGTCAAATCTGGGGATCGGTTTATATGGGGCCTATATATAATTATGGACCGATTTCGACCAATTTTTGCATGGGAGTTTGAGGCCATATATTAACACCACGTACCAAATTTCAACTGAATCAGATGAATTTTGGTCTTCCAAGAGGCTCCGGAGGTCAAATCTGGTGATCGGTTTATATGGGGGCTATATATATTTATGGACCGTTGTGGACCAACTTTTGCATGGTTGTTAGAGACCATATACTAACACCATGTACCAAATTTCAGCCGGATCGGATGAAATTTGCTTCTCTTAGAAGCCTCGCAAGCCAAATCGGGGGATCGTTTTATATGGGGGCTATATATAATTATGGACCGATGTGGACCAATTTTTGCATGGTTGTTAGAGACCATATACTAACACCATGTACCAAATATCAGCCGGATCGGATGAAATTTGCTTCTCTTAGAGGCCGCGCAAGCCAAATTTGGGGGTCCGTTTGTATGGGGGCTATACGTAAAAGTGGACCGATATGGCCCATTTGCAATACCATCCGACCTACATCAATAACAACTACTTGTGCCAAGTTTCAAGTCGATAGCTTGTTTCGTTCGGAATTTATCGTGATTTCAACAGACGGACGGACGGACATGCTCAGATCGACTCAGAATTTCACCACGACCCAGAATATATATACTTTATGGGGTCTTAGAGCAATATTTCGATGTGTTACAAACGTAATGACAAAGTTAATATACCCCCATCCTATGGTGGAGGGTATAAAAATCATACAATTGAATAATTTCTTCTACAATGTTTGTATTACAGAAAAAGGTGCTAAGAACTAAAAAATCTCGTGGAAGTGAGAAAGATATGGGGGAATATAAATACAATTGGGCAGAAACAAAATTTTGATCATTCAGGTCGAAAACCTATGTTGTTAGCACCTATATTACCTGTTTATTTTCATAATTCATTATGATTGTAAATATATAAATAAATAAATAAAATTTTGAGCACAATATTGTTTGGGAGAATTTTTTTTAAGCATATAATATTTTTGGGTGCAAAATGCTTCCAAACATATTATATGTTCACATAATAACATATTGTTTTTTGGAAGACAACATTATTGAATTTGGATGCAAAAATACAAAATGTTTGGAACTTAGACTACCCAAACATATATTGTTTAGACCAATATGCTTTCAAACATATTATATATTGGAAGAGATCAAACATATAAATGTTTGGGCAATACCCAAAAATGTATATGCTTGAAGCAAAATATGTTTGGGAGTATATGTTACAGAAGCGATTTTTTGTGAGCGTGTGTATTTGGGATAAAAGCCGTTATATATAGCACCCAAAACATTTGACGGATTTGATATAGTATCGAAAATGTGGATTTACAAAGTGGTGCAGGGTAAAATATAGTCGGCCCGCCCGACTTTAGACTTTCCTTACATGTTTTTAATTAAATCCCACATCGAAAGAATTATTTTCATTATTTTTCAACCTCTTTGCGAAGTATGTTCCACCATTGCACTATGGGCGGAAATTGAAAATTTGGGACAGGAATTTTTACTATCAATCTACTATCTCCAAACATTGTATATCGATATTTCTTATCAAAATCAAATGTTACAACAAAAATCAAAATCAAATGTTACAGGTGCCTTTTTTTATGGGTGACGTAATAAATCCAGTGGGATCTTTTAATTACGTCACGGAAAATAATTCATATACACTAAAAAAAAGTGAACCCTCCATTTCACTAAAGCCAATTTAACTTTATTTTAGTTTATGGAATTATTATATTTGGAGAAAGTTTCCTTTACTCTAATAATTTTTTGCATGCGTTAGTTAAATTAATAAAACGGAAAAAAATACAATTGAAGCATAAAGATTTACTAAATTCGTGTCTCCCACAAAGTAATTTAAAATTTCGAATTTGTTTTTAAATTTTACCAATAATGGGCCCATCTTGAACTTCGTATGGCACTAAAGACATCTTGCAAATTTGAACTCCAATTTTTTCCTTAAAACTACAAAATTTTCTTTAAAGTGGAAATATTTATTATTTAAGTGAAAATTATTAATTATGTTTAACAATTTTTTTTTTGAATTTGTCGAAAAATATTTACTAATTTTTGTTATATCGGCGTGATATCAGCGTTTGTAATACTGTTTATAAAATTTTTCTAAAAATAATCTAAATTTTCTAAAATGACCAAAAATGTTCTTCCTGGTGGGTTCACTGTAGTATTAAAACGAGCAAGGTTTTCATTCTCTCTTACTCTATCCGAAAATACTTTAAAATATGGGCCCTCCTGTCTATAAGGTTCGAAAGCAAACACCAAGCCTTGAAAAAACAGCATACGTTTCTAATAATAGAATAAATATTTTATATAAACACCCCGTTTAGTACAGCGAAGTAACAATGGGACGCTGATTCTCATATTCCATTAACTCCTATATAAAAGCAGACACAATCTATGGTTATATGAAAGAAAACATAAGGTATTTTATTTGAATTACATTATTTTTTCATTTGAATTACATTATTACCCTCCACCATAGGAATATGGGTCATATGACGGAAAAAATCAATTTTGGGTGATGGGAAAATTTAAAATTTGGCGATACAAAAAAGTAGACAACACATTATTGATTTTTTTCTTGAATTCACAGATTATGCAATTGCTTTGGAGATTGTGTTTGTAAGAAAAAACTTTTAAAGTTATAAACTTAATTGAAAATGAAAAATTCAAGTCAAGGTATGTACTTTTAGTAAAACTCAACAAAGATTGTAAAAACAATTGTAAAGATAAAGAACATATTTGTCTTTACTAAATTTAGGTGGGCCCCATATTGTCTGGAGTATAACTATCTAAATTGGAATGGATTGGTGGACTTCTACACATCGTAAGATAGGTCGTCAGAGAGAATGAAGACACAAGAAGACGAAAAGTTCGCTTCTGCGGTGAAAACTATTGTCAACCATACAGATGTCGCATAATGCCTGCAGCTTTGGTATTACCGACTTGCGGTCGAAGCGCTGTTTTGATAAATTTATTATAAAGGCACCGGCAGTTATAATTTCAAATTGTCTGCCAAAAATTTAATGGAATGAAAACATTTATAAAAAAGAACATTTGTTGCTACAAAGTAGTTTCTAAATCCTATTTTCCTTACGTTTCGTAAAGCCGGCAAAGAACTGAACTGGGTGACGACGACGCAAACTGTATGATATTTGAGAGAAGCGCCGACAATAACTGCATGATATTAGAGTAATTTTCCTCATGACTGCCACCTACTGACATAGTTTCGCTTCACAGTTTCGTTCTCTTGTGTTTTCAATCACTCTGAGGTCGTAATGTCCAGTGTTGCCAGTATTTTCCGTGCTCTGGTCCCCAAAATGGTACGCCTCCATCCCCAAAAATTCAAAATTTAATTTAAAATTCCCCACAAAAATTCCCAATTTTGGCAAGGTTTTAGAATAAAAAGGAAAGAAAATCCGTAACAAATTAAAAATTGGAAAAAATACAAAAAAAAAATGAAGATTTGTAAACACAAAACAATGAGGGTGCTCAAAATATTATCCGATGCAAGCCCTCATCAGAGTTAGTTATTGGCATAAAGTCATCGAATTTTTTTCTTGTGCAAATCATCTTCTAAATGCTCCAGAAATCAAAATGGGAGTTCCGACAACATGTGCATTTAACATATGAATCAAATAGTCAACAAATTAAATTGGGTGATCAAACGGCGTTGTTGTCCGATATGAACTATATTCTATATGTATGGGATATATTTTTCAAATCAGTGAGGTAGGCAGATGAGTCCTTAAGAACTAATTTCCCAGTTGTAAAAAATTCTTAGGAAACAGAGTAAATTGTAAAGTAGCTCCGAGGAATAAAGAGGAGGCAAGTTTTTTTTTATATTTTGGAGATTCTCTCACCTTTTTTTTAAGCATGTAGAAGTAAAGAATTTCATATAAACAATAATCAATTTATTATAGTGAACAGATTTCGAAAATTACCCACAAAAATCCTTAAATTTGTGGAAATTCCCCACCAAATCCCCAACTCAAATTTTTTGTCCCCATCCACGAAAAAATATCCCCGATTTGGAGAATACTGCACTCAAAAAAAGTATACTTGGATCCAAAGAGTTTGACCTTCCTTTAAGGATTTTGGTATAGATTCCGAGCCAAAGATGCGGCTTCTTTAAAATAAAGACATTTTTTAGGGACCTCCCTGGCTTTAAGTCTAGGATCGATAAAATTAAAATTGGATACAGATCTCATTCATCGATTTTTTATTCTCTGTTTGATATATATTAATAAAGGTATTCATGTACAAACAAATTCAAATCCAAATTATGTCAAGTACTTCAAAGTAAAAACTGTTTTCTTAATGCTAAAAAAAACTTTAAACCAAAGATGCAAACCCTTAAAATAAGTTTTAGCCTATATTTAAAGCATTTTTATCTTAAATTTAAAAATTCAATATGCCAAATTAGTTAAAGACAATTTCTTTAAATTAAAAATGTTTTTCTTTATTTTAAGGAACATTTGCCTTACTTCAAAGATCTACATCTTCAACAGAGGGACGCAAAATTTCAAGATTCGTGTCCTAAATTTAATGAAAAAATTTTTGAAGCAAGGATTATAAACTTTCTTTTAATTAAAATAATTAAAATGTCATTATTTTAAAGAATTTTGTCCTTAGCATTGCGTAAATTTCGAGTCCTAAAATTTAAGTTGCATAATCTTCCATATTAGATAATATTTTTTCAGTGTGGCAACACTGGTGATGTCGTCTTTTCGCTTTTACGTGCTAAAGAAGGTGTAAATATAAGGTACTCCATTACTATTACAGTTTTTATATACAGTAGATAAGGAATAATCCCATATAAATCCCTCTTAGGTTAGGTTAGGTTAGGTGGCAGCCCGATGTATCAGGCTCACTTAGACTATTTAGTCCATTGTGATACCACATTGGTGAACTTCTCTCTTATCACTGAGTGCTGCCGGATTCCATGTTAAGCTCAACGACAAGGGACCTCCTTTTTATAGCCGAGTCCGAACGGCGTTCCACATTGCAGTGAAACTACTTGGAGAAGCTTTGAAACCCTCAGAAATGTCACCAGCATTACTGAGGTGGCATAATCCACCGCTGAAAAACTTTTTGGTGTTCGGTCGAAGCAGGATTCGAACCCGCGACCTTGTGTATGCAAGGCGGGCATGCTAACCATTGCACCACGGTGGTTCCCTCTTGTAGAAGCAAATTTCATCCGATCCTGTTCAAATTTAATACGTGGTGTTAAATATGGCATCTAACAACCATACAAAATTTGGTCTATATGGACGGCCGATCCGGTTGAATTTTGGTAAGTGGTGTAAGCATATTCCCTTTAACAACTATACAAAATTTGGTCCATATCGATTCATAATTATATAGCCACCATATAAACCGACCCTCAAATTTGACTTCTGGAACCTCATGGAGGAACAAATTTCATCCCATCCGGTTGAAATTGTTGTGCGTGAAGATAAATTGTAAATTTAACTAGCCGAGACACAAATTTTAGGTAGTTTTTGCCTGCCCACCAAATGGGTTAATTACAATTTGGGAAGATAAAATATTTAATAAAAATATCAAACGGAAGACCTTGAAGAGTACTACGCAAGTAGCTTTCAATTTCCAAAGCATCAAACTTGGTTCAAATTGAGTAATATCTTGCCAAATTCCAGGAGCAGATGGGTCTGGAACATGTATAGAAATATAAAAACTTATATCGAACACGATTTCTTCACCCTCAAAAAAATCGATTCTGTAAGATATACTCCCAAACACATTTTGCTTCAAGCATGTAAATTTTTGGGTATTGCCCAAAAATGTATATATTTGATTTCTTCCAATATATAATATGCTTGAAAGCATATTGGTATTGATTGTTATTCAACCGTCGAACTGAACGGACGTGTTTTCTAATAGCGGAGTATTTCATCGTAATAAGTACTTATTACGAATTTCACGTGTGGTGGAAATAATAAAGCACCATGCAGCGAAATTCAACGTGATCCACTGGGTTGCTAACTTCAGGGCCTAGTGGACGGGTAACGACTGAAGTTATAAATTTGGGCAGCGACCAAGAGTCAGGCCCAATTAGTCGACCTGTAGACGGGTCGACTGGCGGTGACACTTTGGCAAGTCGAACCTTTTCTAAGGTGATGACATCAAAAGGAGGCAATCCTTCTCGAAAGAGATTCAAGGAACGAAGAAATGCTTTGTTTATCCTAAAGAAATTAGGATCAGTCGACCCATGCATGTTGTCGGCTAAGCAAAGCGATTCCCTAAAATGGGCTCAAGGAATTCTTGAAGCTGGAAAAAGGGAACGATCACCGCATGAGCTGCCATCCTCTAAACGGGATCAAAAATCGTTTGCCTCAGTTGCAAAAGACAGCCTTGTGATGGCTATTATTAATAAAGGAACATTGGACGGTATGATTCCAAGGCAAAAATGGGGGGAAATTGAGAACGCGATGTCTGGTGTCTACTCAGAGGTGCGAAAAAATTTCCAGGACCAAGTCCTCGACGGCAAGATGCTGGATGGTATCAAGGACGATATAAGTTAATAACTTTTGCGGACCAGGGGTCTATGGATTGCTTTAAAGCTGCATTGATGCTAATTGGTGAAGTTTGGGAAGGAGCCGCTTTGGAGTTAGTCGATAAAAAAGACATACCGGCTAAACCTAGAGCACATGCATGGATACCGGCAACCCGTCCTGATCCTGAGTCAATACAAGAGAGACTAAAAGAATGTAACCCAGATCTTCAAACCGCCAATTGGAAGGTTGGTCGTTTGGATTAGGTGGATGGACCAAGACGACATGCGGTGTTTATATTAAACATAGAGTCGCTGCCACATCTAGCCCAGACCCAAGGACGTGTAAGTTATGGCTTTCATGATATCCACATGAAGGTATACAAAAGCGATCAGCCAAAGGATTCCGAAACGGACAAAAATCATATGCGGGAAGTTTCTACAGGCTCAAACCTCACCACAGCTGAACCGCGGATTGTTGCGAGAGTCACCGAGATCTGTGAAGTGGAAGCCCTTGATGACTCAATTGAAGCGGCTGATGTGACGGTGGTTGAAAATTTGGATGGTTCTACGGTTCCTCCAGATAAATTTTCACCATTGTAAGGCCACTTGTGCTGCCTTAAAAGTTCTCCTGATGAAAGGAGACATAGATATAGTTCTTATTCAAGAACCATACATATATAAGAACAAGATCTGTGAATTAAGCACTTCGGGTTTCAAACTTTTGCATAATACCGGTAACGATATAAGTCAAGTATGTATAATTGCCAAAAACGAACAAAACTTGTTTCTGCTTCCTTCATTTAGCAATGCAGACACTGTCGTAGCCAGTCTAGAGATATCCAACTGCAAATATTGGGTATCTTCGGTCTACATGGGACATGATAGGGAGATGCCACCCTGTGCCGTTAAGACCTTAGTAGATGAGTCACTAAAAACAAAGACAAAACTCATTATGGGATGCGATGCAAATGCACATCATAGTATTTGGGGATGTAGTGATACTAATGCAAGGGGAGAGTCGCTAATAGAGTTTATTTTGCGTACTAACCTGGTAGTTTGCAAGAAGGGAGATGCACCAACCTTCGTCACCAGAAACAGGCAAGAGGTTTTGGACGTCACGTTGACCTCTCCGGAACTGAATGATAAGATATCTGAGTGGCAAGTTTTGAGAGAACATAGCTTCTTAGATCATCGCTACATCAGTTTCAGATTGACTGCTCGTACTTCAAAGACCATATTTCCGCCAAATGTTAGGAAAACTGATTGGAATAGGTATAGGGAATCGTTCAATTTGATGATGCCGGAAATGCCAGAGCCAAATATGAGCACTGTGCAAGATATCGAATACGCAGTGGAGCGGATTACTAAGGCCTTCAACATGTCACTGAAAGCTGCTTGCCCTAGAGGAAAGCCAAGGGGGAAAAATCGGAAATCCTGCAGGAAGCTCTTTAACAAAGCAAAGTCCACAAGAGTTCCAGAGGATTGGGACACTTACAAGATGAATCTGAGACCATACAAACGAGAACTGAGAAGGTCTCAACAAAACTCTTGGGATGATTACTGTAGCAGTATTGAGAATACGTCAGAGGCTTCCAGACTACGGAAGGTACTAGCATCCACTAACACCGCTCCAGGTTTCATTAAAACATCGGAGGGAAATTGGACAACGTCCAGTGAGGAGACGTTGGAGGTACTTTTGGACACACACTTCCCTGGAAATCAGACGGTTGAACCATGTTCTGGCGGTGTAACAGAGGCTCAGCGGTCATTTCCTATCGAGGAAATTGTGTCGGAATTTAGAATAAAATGGGCTTTAAATAGCTTTGGATCATTCAAATCCCCCGGACCTGATGGAATTACTCCGGCGGAATTACAAGCAGTGGCTGAAATAATTATCCCCTGGTTGACGGTGATATATAAACGATATGTAAACTTAGCATATATTCCAGAAAAGTGGAGGGAAACAAAAGTCGTATTCATACCTAAAGCAGGGAAAGCCTCTCATTCGAGTGCGAAGGATTTCCGACCAATCAGCTTATCCTCATTCCTACTTAAGACCCTGGAGAGGATGATAGACATGTATCTTAGAACCAGCGTGGATTCAAGGTTGCTCTCGAAACGATAGCATGCATGCTCGAAGGGCAGGTCTACTGAGACCGCATTGCATGAACTAGTCAGCTTTATTGAAAGCTCACTATCTGTCAAAGAATACACAATCGTGGCGTTTCTAGACATCGAAAGGGCGTTCAATAATGTCCATCCGAGCTCGATATTAAATGGACTGACAACTCTGAATATTGATCCAGGTATACTTAGGCTGTTAGACGAACTTTTAATAAAGAGACGTATTTCAGCCACACTAGGACAAGCAAACATACAAAGGTATGTGAACAGAGGCACTCCCCAAGGAGGAGTTCTATCACCTCTTCTTTGGAATGTTTCTATAAACAACCTTCTGGTTTCCCTAGAAAAAGAAAGGATAAAAGTGGGGCATACGCAGATGATGTGGCGCTAGCATTCAGGGGAAAATTTCCATCCACAATCAGAGATATTATACAGAGAGCTCTCCGGATGACTGAGAAATGGGCGAAAGATAATGGTCTTGGGGTAAATCCAGCAAAGACAGAACTAGTCATGTACTGCAAAGATCGCAAAACTCCCACGGTTAGGCCCATTTCCTTAGGGGGTATTGAAATTCCCATTGGTGAGTGTGCAAAGTACCTTGGCGTTATTTTGGACAGGAAGCTGAATTTTAGGCTTAATATTGAAGAAAGGGCGAGAAAAGCCACTATAGCTTTGTACTCGTGCAAAAAGGCAATAGGGAAAAAGTGGGGACTAAAACCAAAAATTGTGCATTGGCTATACACGGCAGTAGTTAGACCTATAATGCTATATGGTGTTGTAGTCTGGTGGCCGGCACTTCAGAAATCTGACTTGTTTAGATAAAGTTCAGCGTATGGCGAGCTTATGTATCTCAGGCGCATTTAGTAAGACAGGAACAGACTCCCTTAATGTCATGCTGCATCTATTGCCTTTAGTCATTTTGGCCAAACAATCGTCTGCAGCAGCGGCTGTGCGGTTGCGCGAGCTATCGCTGTGTTCGGAAAAAATGTACGGTCACAGTTCGGTCCTCAAAGTAATGCCAGATGTGCCTAACGTAGTGGATTACACCCTGGCAAAACCACTTTTCGACAAAAAGTTTGAAACTCTAATTCCCAACAGTGAGGCGTGGTGTACACAGACCCCTGGGAATAAAAGATATATAGATTTCTATACTGATGGTTCCAAATTGAATGGACAAGTGGGGTTCGGAGTATATTCTAAAGATCTGGAAATTCGAATAGCGAAAAGATTACCTAATCACTGTAGTGTTTTTCAGGCTGAAATATTGGCAATAAGAGAGGTGGTGAATTGGCTGAGAAGTAATGTTCCAACAAATATAATATGTTTGGGTAGTCTAAGTTCCAAACATTTTGTATTTTTCCATCCAAAGTCAATGTTGTCTTCCAAAAAACTATATGTTAATATGTGAACATATAATATGTTTGGAAGCATTTTGAGCCCAAAAATATTATATGCTTAGAAAAATTTTCTCCCAAAGAAGATTGTGCTCAAAAATTTTTTCTGCCTAATTGTACATCTTTCTCACTTCCACGAGTTGTTTTAGTTCTTAGCACCTTTTTCTGTAATACAAACATTGTAGAAGAAATTATTAAATTTTACCTTTTGCCGGACGGCGATTCGAACAGAGGACCACACAGTTTGTAAGCCAGCACACTATCCACTTGGCTACGTAGCTGTTATGGTCATCAATGTATAATTATCGTTATAAGTTACATTTGTATAGCATAGCTTGCGGCGCCCAGGAGCCGATGCAAACATAACATTGTTAAACAGAAACATACATTTGTTGGCGACGTGGATCAGTGGTTGGTACGTCCGCCTTGCATGCCAAGGGTCCTGGGTTCGATCCCTGCTTCGACCGAACTCCACAATTTTTTAATTTTTTTTTACACATATTCCACATACGTTCGGAAGATCCCGAAAAGTTGTTCAACATTACATACTACTGTATTAAATTTTTACTACGAAACTGTAATGTGTGTCTTATAAAAGACTTAAAGTCAGAAAAGAACAGTGCTTGATATAAACGAAATGGACTGAGTTCAAATCAAATATTATTTTTTTATTGCAAAAATAAAATTTTTGTAACAAAAAAGGTTTTTGTATCAAGTTTGAAATTTACGAAGAAATTCAAAATCTCTTACAAAAGAAGAACGTGAAGTCGAATATACACATATATAAATATTTTTCCATCGAATCCTAAAGATAACGATAACCATTCAAAAGCACATTATATTTAAATTCTAAACAATAATTTTACAACCAACACATAAATTTATTTAGATGTGAACAATTGTTTGCTAGCATGTAACACCATTAGTTTAGAAATACAAATAAATATTTTATTAACGAATAATTTCGTACTTAATTTCACTTTTATGGCCGGTATTAAGTTGGCATTATGGCGTTAAAATGGTCATGTTTGCCCTTTTACTTTTCTTTAATAATTTATTTTAAAGAAAATAAACTTATTCAATTGTTGCTTTGGATCATTCCCCACCAAGTTATAATACAATTCGCCGAAAAGAGTTATAATGTTATTCTGGTTTTACCGATTCGAGTTTTGCCGCCAAAATGAGAAATAATTTTAGCGGCAAAACTCGAACTCAATGCCCGCTTTTATTTTCGAAAGTATCCGTTAACTCCTCTTGGACTACTTATTAATAAAGAGAAACTAAACTTTGTTTTTATAAATCTTACTGCTTAATTTTTCACTGTTTCCCCCTGTTTTCATTTTACTGTCACAACTCTAAAAAGAGTACACTGAAAAAAATATTGCCGTGAGGCCAAAGACTTCATGTCCTTTAAATAAGAATACAAAATTTTGCTTAGCTTAGAAGACGCATTTCTCTAATATAAAGTTTTGCCTTGTTCAAAAGTCGATAAACTCATCAATGAAGTCGTGTTGTCTTTATAATTACGTGATTTGACTTTAAAATGGGTATCATAACATGAAAGAAAACATTTTTGGACTAAGGTCAACTTGACTTTAATAATTTAGAAAAATTCTTTAAAATTAATGAAATTGTTTGAAATTTGTTGCATTTTTGCATCTTGATTACAAAGCAAAAAATCGTTCAAAAATAAGACATATTTTTCAACACTTTATTTTAAAGACATTTTTTACTTGAAACATAGCGTAATTTCTACTGGAAGTATTGTTTTTAGCGGACTTTGATAACATATGAAAAAAATGCTGAAAAAGCGAAAAATTAAAATTTGCTTCGTAGAGTCAAGTACAAAAAACCCAAATTTAAAAGAGAATTGTGTCTTAAAAGTATCCTTACTTGAATTCTCCGCTTCTTTGGCTCGGATTGTTAAAGTAGAGACAAAATCTTTGGAACCGGGCATGCTTTTTTCGTTAGTTTTATGAAGATCCCTTTGTAATTTTTATATTTTCCACTGTTTTTTTTTTAATTTTCTTTGTTTGAATATTTTGACTTACTCGTTTACTTGTTTTGACGAAACAAAAAAACATTGTGCCCATAATGTGAAAATGATAAACAAAACTCATGCTCTTTTTTTAAATGTCTTTTCTCTTGGTTCCGAATTTGAGAAGGTTTTTTTTCTAAAAGAAAGGGTTCTGTATTCCAAAAAACTGTATTGTTATATTTTGATGTTAACGTGTCTTATTTAATTTGTATATGAATAAATTTTTGTTTTATGAAAATATAATTTTTTAAACCCTCTTTTATTGTAGAAAGCTAAAAAATAGTGATTTAGGGACAACTTTTAATTAACAAACTTTTTGTTGACTGAAAACTAACTACTAACTAGCTTAAAGTACATGTAAAAAGTTAACTTTAAATTGACGGATTTGTAGAGATGGACAATTGACTACTTCCTATGACATCGCCATGTTAAAATAGTTAGTTGGGTCCATATAAAATCAATCCAACTGTCAACCACTCCTAATTGAGAAATAGCTAGCTTTAAATTAATTTAAAGTTAACTACATGTACGACAGGGTTATCATACACTGAAAAAACAGTGAACCCATTTCCATTGCAAAATGAACTAAACTGTAGTAATATTGACCATGATTTAGCCCTTAAGATTTTTTTCAACTTGTCTAGTTTATAATTCTCTTAAATTTTAGTTAATCTATAACATTGTATTTTAGTTCATTTTTACAACACCATAAGATTTATATACCCCTACCAAGTTAAAAATTCAGTATTATTTTGGCTTACCTGCTTATTTTTGGGAAACCCGATAATAAAAAGTGGTTAACAGTCTCTTTAAAATGTCGACGACTAAACTATTTTTAAATCAATCATTCCACATTACAGAGAAATTAAATAATTAAAGAAACAACAACCCGTTTTACTATTATGAAAATGTTCATACATTAAAATTCAACTTTCTTTAAGCAAAAGTACTTTATTATAAAAACTTATGATGAACGTTCTTAATACAATGTTTCTGTGAATAAAAATTATGACCACGTGGAACAAGAAAGTAGTTTATTTTAACTCGCTATTTGGACATTTTGACTTTTCCTTAATTTTTTATTCATCGTTAGTATATATCTTGCATACATATGCATGCATCTTACATATCTTGCTGAAAAAATGGAAGGAATAATGAAAATTGTTAAAAATTATCATGTAATAAAATATAATTTTTTATATCTTTAAATTAGCTTGTAAGTTACCATATTTGGGGGCATTTTATTAAATGGTGTAAGGAATTAAATTTTTCTTAGATAAACGTACCTCATAAAGTTTGTACCTGAAACAATTAGAGAAATAATGAATTAAGTAATATATTAACTCATAAAACTGTGTTGTTTTAATATAAAACTTACCAATTCTCTATTAAATTGTACGCTGAGGTTAAAAAGTTATCGAAATTCATTTGGGGATACTCTGAAATTAAATATTTATTTTTTACATTAAATAGAAAACATTAAATTGGTTTTCAAAAAATATAATTAAAGAAATAATATGCATAAAAAAACTAAATATTCTGGTTAAAAGAATGTTAAAGAAAGCTTACCAATTCATAAAAATGTTTCCAAATTGTTATTCTGAAATTAAATATTTGTGTTTTACAATAAAAATATTAAATTGGTTTCCAAAAATATTTGATTAATGTAATACTAAAATAAGGTATTAAAAACATGTAATTTTGATAATAAAAAGGTCATAAAAATGTAAATATTCTATTGAAAAGAAAGCCAAATTTTAAAAGAAAACTTACCACTTCTCTATTAAATTATACGCTGAGGAGGAAATATAAAAATATGCCCGAATCCATCTTGGGGTTGCTCTAAAATTAAATATTTTTTTTACAACAAAGAAAAACATTAAACTAGTTTCAAAAAAAAAAAAATAATAATAATTAGCAAATAATGATATAAATAAAAAATATCCTTTTTAAAAGAAAACCACATTTTAAAAAGAATACTTACCAATTTATGATTAAACTATATGCTGAGGTGTAACAAAAATTTTCCAAAAATATTTGATTAAAGTAATACCAAAATAAGGTATTAAAAACCTGTAATTTTTGACAATAAAAATGTCATTAAAGCGTAAATATTCTAGTGAGAAGAAAGCCAATTTTTAAAAGAAAACTTACCACTTCTCTATTAAATTATACGCTGAGGAGAAATATAAAAATTTGCCCGAATCCATCTGGGGTTGCTCTTAACTTAGATATTTTTTTACAACAAAGAAAAACACGAAACTTGTTAAAAAAATAATAATAATAATTAGCAACTAATAATATACATAAAGAATATTATTTTTTAAAAGAAAACCACATTGAAAAAGAACTCTTACCTACTTATCATTAAACTATACGCTAAGGTGTAAGAAACAATTTTTCAAATTCATCTGGAGTTACTCTGAAATTGAATATTTATTTTTTAAATTGAATAATAAAAATTAAATTAGATAAAACAATTTCAATATACGTTCTATTTCAGCATTATTTCCTAAATATTGAACTTTCTTAATAACTTTTTTTTCTAAGCTACCGATCATCACTTCGCCATCGTACATCTCATCGCTAAAATATTAATAACTTTCATTTCAAAGTTTTAATAAACAAACTCCAATATATGTCTAAAAAAACCAAAATATTCCATACCTTATTATATTCCCTTGTTACATACTTGCTAAAAAGATGCAACAGCCCACGCCAACGCCAACTATACAACTGAAGCATGCAAACAAAACCAAGCAAAACCAAAAAATTCCTACAACAACAAAAACACATGTGCCTTCATTGAAAACAACACCTCATCCAGCCAAATAAACCATCCACGAATAACAAACACACACACACAAACCACTGAAAGAACAAAAACAACCCCACGCTCAGATATACACAACATCCCCATCACTCGCCACCATTTCTCATTATAGCATTGCATGATCTCACTCTCAAAAAAATTCCAAGTAACATCATCCTTACATTAAATATATTCCACTTTGACGAGAAAGATCTCTGTACTATGCATTAGTTCATCGCATCTGTCCACAATTTACTCTAAAAACAATACTCTTAAATGCATATCAGTATAAGAACGATGAAACGTTTAACTTAAAATTAGCAAAAACTTCATGAAATGGTATCTACCCATTTTTGACGAAAACGTCTATAAATTTAATTACATGTGAACTAAAAATATTTCATTGGGAAATTTTTTACCAACAATTATTAACCATAGGAATTGTCAGTAAGAAATTGCTATCCACTTTCAAGTTCATTTTTCGTAAAAAAATATTTTCTCATACAAAAAAATCTTATGGTAAATTGCACTTATTATTTAGAAAATACTTTACATTTCACAAGTAGTTTTATAGCATGACAAACGAATTTTTAACTACCAGTTAAGAAATTTTTTAAGGAAATTTCCATCGTATTTTGTAGGCCATGAACTAAACGATTGCTACTTAGAATTTGTAAAATTTCCTTTCGAGTAGTTAATTTTCGTTGAAGATACGAAAAATGAACTAAAATTCTGGAAAATTCTTGTAATAAATTATTGTAAAAATCTTCTTAAATTTACGAGACACTTTTTTTTCTGTGTAGCTGTTATGTTGAAAACCAAAAATCCGGCTTGGCTTCACAAAGGAAGTTCATTAAAAAATATTATTATGGGCTCCAGTAAGATCAGCAATGGTTAAGTTCAAACTCGCTATGTATAGTTTTTAGTTTTCGAAGGAAATTTAATTTTTTTCTCCTTTTTTCAATATTCAAACTCTCTCTTCAAAATATTTTCTTTGACGACATTTTTTATTCTGTTTCCAAAGCTGTATGTTTTTTAATATCTTTATTCTATTTTTATTTTCTTTTCCATTTTGGTTTGCAAGTGTTAAGTTTGACTCAAGAGTCGCCTCCATACCACCAGCATGAATCAAAAATAATAAATTGAAAAAAGAACATTTTTGTTTGAGTTTTCGTAGACTTTTAAACATCTCATATCCAGATTCCCAACATGTAAAATCTGGAAATCGGTCTATATAGGGGCTATACCAAAACTTGGACAGATGTACATCATATTTGGACCTACAATAACATACCTCTAAAATTTGTATTTCAGGCAAATAGGAAAAAATTAGGATGTCTAGATACTGCGGTGTCTAATAGTCTTGTGTCGTTTCGGAACGAACTGGGTCCAATGAACGGTACTAGTTCCTTCACTTTACCTCCTATGCTCTACAGTTCCTTTTCTCATTCCGTTTTGTGTCACATCCCAGCAAAAAAAAACGTCGCCAAAAAAGTAGTGAAAAGGTTCTTTTTGGATCCGGAAGTGGTACAAACTTGGCGCAGAAGCGATGAATTTAACACGGGCTTGTCATAGGACGGATGTCCACCATATCAAATGCCGTTGCAGTGAATTTGCAGCACTTCTTAAGGTGTGATCGGAATTCAGTGTTTTGGATGTAAATTAGAAAAATTTGCAATAATTTGCCAAATAATTAATTTTTATAAATTTTTATGTTTTTTAAAGCATTGTATCGCTTTTCTGAAACGTTTGACATGAAATATTTTCAAAAATTGGCAATTTTTCAAAAATGGATTTTGCATTTTTTTCAAAAAAAAAAAAAAATAATAATTTATACCATTTTATTAATCCTTATTCTGTTTTTAACCCATTTGAAACAGAAAGAGTTAAAATTTCCTTTCAAAAATATGATAAAAGCGAGTAACAAAAAATTTAATTAAAACAGCTTCCTGAGTAGTTAAAATAAAGAACATCTTTGGGAGAACATTTTTGGAAGTGCTTTTGTGGAATATTTTCAATCACAGAAATGATAGTATCAATTGACATTCAATTAAAAAATTAATTGATCCAATTAAAAAAATAATTGATACTATTAATTTGTGTGATTGATTTTAATTTCAATTAACAAATTTGTTGATTCAATTAACTTTTTGATTGAATATTTTTTAAAACTCAATTAAGATTTTAATTGGAAAAATTTTCGTGAAATTTTTTTCTGTGTAATTAGGTTTAAAACTACATCGAATTCGGAATAGTAATCCAAAAGGCTTCTATTTCTTCATACAAACTTGCTTCTTCTTCCACTTCTTGCTTATGAATAAGTGTTGTAAGCTTGCGGAAGAGAGTCCACCGTTGAAGAATTGAACTTATTCAAAGGAACTAAATGGATCGATATAAATAATCTAGTTCCTCTGATGGTAGTAGACGGCAGTGATGGCAACTATGGTACGAATTATTAGACGGGGTGGAACGAAGGAACGAACTTGTCCTCTCCACAAAAGGAACGATAAATCCAAATCCAAGACTAGTGTCTAGAAGCCCAAAAGTGAAATCAAGAGACCGGTCCATATGGGCACTATACCAAAAACATGGACCGATGGGATCTGTATGCTCAAGAAGTCACAACATGGACCCTATTTGGCAAATCTACTTGTTGACCTAAAATTGCTCTAGATTTGGAATTTGAGGCAAATCGGATACATTTTGCGGTGTATATATGCTGAATACCCCACATCGGAAGGAGGGTTTATATAGGGTTATATCAAAACGAATCTGTGCGTCACTATTGAAGGCTGTGGCATGACTGCAACAGACACACCATTCTATGTTGGTACCGCAGTGTCAAAAGTTAAATATCTCGAGTATACAAAATCGTTGGATGGTCGCGCAGTTGTACTATTTAAATACGAGGAGGCTTCTATCCTTCTAATAATAATAACTTAGTTTTCATGGTTAATCAGCAACTCTATGATTGACTTTAAGGATGTATGTAAGCAGAATCAAAAAGACACCTATCCCTAAATGAGCCATTAATTTATAATTAACGGAAAGTGTATGTGAGGAAAATAAATATATCTTTACTTTAAATTTAAGAGGCCAATATGCCCTAGATGACGTATCCTTAGGTCATAAGGTGGCGTTGATAATATGTCTTCCGTGGAATAGTGTATGCACACATACACAATCGTAAGGGTATATATCACAATTTCACACGGCGAATGGAATAAGTGTCACATTTGGATTAAGGTTTGGCGCCTCGCATTTACTTAATGGGGGTGGTTAGTTAGTGGTGTTAACGCCGGTTCGTTGATGTTAGCTAAAAAGGTGCGACCATTTCACAGTCATATGGATGACTAGTCTGACGGATGGATCATTACATAGTACACAAAAGAAAGCATGCGCCAGAGCACAAGAACAATATCTTCGTCCATCCAGTTCATAGATGAGCACTTGAGTAGACATTCGGACAGACGAATGATTTGCCTAAAAGCATTTCATTCAATTAACAACGTTTTTATATTACCGCGAATCCAAAAATGTAGAATAATGGTTCTGCCACACTAGCCACTACTCGCTGTCAACTATGGCCATAATGTTCTATGGGTGTGGGTCACACTATTCACAAATTTCAATTTCTATCGGTAGAAAATGTGCACTCGAGAGATGCGCACATTCCCTCCAGTCCAACTGTGAATTGAGTTGACGACAGAAAGTATGGCATAGTCAGCCTTCAGTACTTTTGAATTCGTTGTACCGAAAGGTTCCCAGCCATTGGAACCGAAAGTGATAGTGAATGATTTGGAGTATAGTCGAAGGATTTTGAAACTGATTTTTTTCATTCGCATCTGTATCTTGCTGAACCGTCCCAACTGCTTCATATCCGGTTGAGCAAAATTTCAGGTGTGTGAGAAACTGATCGAAACATCATCGCAAAAAATAGACTAATAAGATTGATGTCAAAGAAACGTTACTGCTCTAGTAATCGGAAATTTCCACTAATTATTGTACGATCCATGACGATATTCATTTCAAGTCGGATTCATAACTCCTTTTGAAATTTAATGTGTCTGAAGGCACTAGTATATGTAGTGCATTAAATTAAAACAAACCGTGTTTTACTGCTGTCGCTGGGTACGAGTTCTTTATTAAGAAATTGTTTCGCACCTGGATCTTGCTGAACCGTACACCCTTCTATTACTTCCGGTTGAGCAAAATTTCAGGTGTGTGAGAAATTTGTCTTGATAATATCAACATGGAACTGTGTGGTTTAATATTAAATAAACTTAATATTATAAGAGAAATTGACAAACAAACAATTTACAAATAAAAAATATTAAAGGACAGCATTGACAGACACAATGACTGATCAACGCCTAATTAAAGCGACTAAAGTTAGAAATTCAAATTTTTAGGTAACAAATTATGCTGTATCTGTTGTGTATAATAGCATCTATTAAATAATATTCTCCACATTTCGTGATACATTTGGATTACAATATACAAAATGTGAAGTTTTTCGATATTAATGGAAGTCAAGAAATTGATCACAAATGATGTTTTGCACAACTGTTGTTGCTATTTTATTAAAACGCATATCTAAACCTAAACCCATGTTGGTTTAGTCTTAGATATGATGTGCCAATTACAACTTTTTGCAGTTTTCACAGAGTTTTCGATTTCCATTTCAATTTTTTACATTTTTCCATGGAGGAACTCAAATTGTCTCTTCACGGTACGCACTTCCGATGGTGATGTAATTTGGCGAACGCCATATCAAAAAGCTCTCATTTTTGTCACCTGGAACTACACCAACTATCGCCTAAAGTTTGCAACACAAGTTCGTGTTTGAGAATATGTACACCCAAATTTTGTTACTCATAATGGCAAAAATGTTTGCTAAAACAGCAGATTTTGTTTGCTGAAAAAGCGACAGCATGTAGTTGTTTCAGCAAACATTCGTTAGTTGAAACAACAAACATTTTTACAGCTAAAATAGCAAACAAATGCTGGTGAATTAGCAAACGTGTTTGCTAAAAGTTTTTGACAAACATCGCTGTTGAAATAGCAAACTGCCATAGTTGAAATAGCACAACATTTTTACTGCTATAACAACTACAAATGTTTGTTGTCCCAGCAACAAAATTTGTCGTTTTTAACGATATGTTGAAATGAAACCCGTAAAATTTTTTAATACAATAACTTCTACATTTATTAAATGTCTGAAATATATTGAATTCCATCGAAGTATCGGAAGTTGAGTTGAAGTTTTTTACAGATTTTTTTTTTTCGTTTAAAGTAAAAAAAGCAAATAGTAATTGCACTAAAATTTACATTTGGTTAGAGGTTGCTTTTTATGTATTTTCATCCACTGAATTCGAAAATAAGGTGAGTACTATGTTCGTATTTTTCACCAAAACACTAAATTAAAAGTACAAAAATATATATGAAGACGATTATATTTTTATAAAGTCTTGTGAAATAATAAATTGAAAAGATCTAAGGAATTGATTGTGAACCATTTTATATTTATAATTTCATTAATTTAAAAAAGTAACCGTGAAAACAAGCTGGTTTTCCGCTTGAAAACTGAACATAGTACCCAGCTATAGAGGTTAACATTTTTTTAATGAAACAGTTTTTGAGATATCCTTATATTTTTAGTTTTTCGTCCATTTTTCATTAGAAAAATCATTTCTCGAGCTAAAAATGTGCGATTATATCGTTATTGGTACTTAAATGCAAGGTATTGAGATGACGAACAAATGTGGATCTGTGGTTCAAAATATATTTAAAAAGGGGCACATTTTCAAAAAATATTCTTATAACTTTGTCATTTTTCTTCTAGTCTTACTCTTACGTTAAAGTATCACCTTTACGAGCATAAAGAGAAACAGGACGTTATTTCAACGGTTGGCACTTTTCCACCGGCACAGAATCACTGTAAAACATGATGAATTTTTCATCGATATATTTAGAACCATTAAACTTATCACAGATCCAACGATATAACCGGACATTTCTAGCTTGAGATATGATTCTCGCGTCTAGTAAAAATATAACTAAGCATATCTCAAAACGTATGGAACACGTTTTGAGATATAAAGGGTGATTCTTTTGAGGTTAGGATTTTCATGCATTAGTATTTGACAGATCACGTGGGATTTCAGACATGGTGTCAAAGAGAAAGATGCTCAGTATGCTTTGACATTTCATCATGAATAGACTTACTAACGAGCAACGCTTGCAAATCATTGAATTTTATTACCAAAATCAGTGGCAGAAAATCCGCTTTTTTATCGACAAATTTTGTTCAGCGATGAGGCTCATTTCTGGTTGAATGGCTACGTAAATAAGCAAAATTGCCGCATTTGGAGTGAAGAGCAACCAGAAGCCGTTCAAGAACTGCCCATGCATCCCGAAAAATGCACTGTTTGGTGTGGTTTGTACGCTGGTGGAATCATTGGACCGTATTTTTTCAAAGATGCTGTTGGACGCAACGTTACGGTGAATGGCGATCGCTATCGTTCGATGCTAACAAACTTTTTGTTGCCAAAAATGGAAGAACTGAACTTGGTTGACATGTGGTTTCAACAAGATGGCGCTGCATGCCACACAGCTTGCGATTCTATGGCCATTTTGAGGGAAAACTTCGGAGAACAATTCATCTCAAGAAATGGACCGGTAAGTTGGCCACCAAGATCATGCGATTTGACGCCTTTAGACTATTTTTTGTGGGGCTACGTCAAGTCTAAAGTCTACAGAAATAAACCAGCAACTATTCCAGCTTTGGAAGACAACATTTCCGAAGAAATTCGGGCTATTTCGGCCGAAATGCTCGAAAAAGTTGCCCAAAATTGGACTTTCCGAATGGACCACCTAAGACGCAGCCGCGGTCAACATTTAAATGAAATTATCTTCAAAAAGTAAATGTCATGGACCAATCTAACGTTTCAAATAAAGAACCGATGAGATTTTGCAAATTTTATGCGTTTTTAAAAAAAAAAGTTATCAAGCTCTTAACAAATCACCCTTTACTTATAAATATAATAAAAATTTAACCTCTATTTTCGAATTCAGGAGATGAAAGTACATAAAAAAATCATCTCTCATCAAATATACATGACAAAAATTTTACTTTTTTTATTTATTTTACTATTTTTATTTATAGGTATTGTATTGAACGATGTCATCAAAGTTGACCAATAATATAGGTACTTTAGCAAAAAATTAAATTGATTCAAACTAAAAGCATACATTATTCTCTTAAGGCACTATTTAATTGGCATTATTTCGCTAAAATAGCAAGGTTGTAATGTTATCCTGGTTTTAATACACACATTTAAGGTGAACTTTGCCAATTGTGTACAGTTTAGCTTAGCTATAGTGGCACCCCGTTATATAAGTACGCGAATGCAATCCAGTAACTAGAGAAAAGTAATCGTGAAAAATGGCGATTTTAGCGGCTAAACTCGAATTTAATACCCACCTTAAAATGTAAATTACTAAAAAGGATTGCTTGTTCACAAATGTTATTGCATAACAAAAAAATACTAATTGTTTTTAACGTTTGAAGTTTTAAAATGTGTACCGTACCAGCAGACAGCGTTTGCTATTAACAACAGACTTTTTTCTATGCGTGCACGCAAAAAAATAATTCTTTCCTCCCAAACGAAATTTTAGACAAACAAAGTTCGCTTCTCATTTGCTTTTCGGTGTAAGGAAGTGTATTTGGAAGAAAAGTATATACTTTTTGTGATAAACGTTTATTCTTTTCCAGGAAGTAAAAACAATTTAATAAAGACTAACTCAAAAAAACATTGTTTTCTTGCTAATTGCATTTTCCCTCACATACACGAGGTTTTTTAGTTCTTAACACCTTTTCCTGTAATACAAACAATGTAAATGAAATTATACGATTGTATAAATTTTTAAAATTTTTTTACCTTTCGCCTGGACGGAGAATCGAACCGCGGACCATGCACTTTGTAAGCCAACACACTAACCACTGAGCTATGTACCTGTTATGGTCATCAATAGATAATTATCCATATAAGTTATATTTATATAGCATAGCTTGCGGCGCCCACGAACCGAATAAACAAAGTATATTTAACAGAAACAAACATTTAGTTTGTCACCGTGAAGCAGTGGTTGCTACGTCCGACTTGAATGCCAATGGTCGTGGGTTCGATCCCTGCTTCGACCAAAGTTTTTTTTTGTTTTTTTTTTTACATATATTCCAGATATGTTCGGAAGATTCCGAAAAAAATTTCAACATTACATTGTACTATATTAAATTTTGAACTGTAAAATGTGTCTTATTAAAGACCTAAAGTCAGAAAAGAACAGTGTTTGATATAAACGAAATGGACTGTGTTGTTGTTTCAAAAATAACACGTTTTCCAAACGTTTTTTTGTTTCTTTGCGTGTGTACAGATCGGCAGTACTCCATAAAGAGTTTGTTATTAAGTATTTCAAAATTACCTTCCAATGTGTTACCAAATACCATAGGTTAGGTTAGGTTAAAGTGGCAGCCCGATTAAGATTCAGGCTCACTTAGACTATTCAGTCCATTGTGATACCACATTGACTAAAAGTACCTATTACATATGGGCACTTCTAGTTTTAACCGTTGAACCTTCTCGATTATTTTCTTCTGTTGAACCAACCAGATTGTTCCAAAAACATTAGCAGACTTCTTAAGTTAACGTTTTCCAGGTCCGCTAGTCATCTGAAGCTATATGCCCCTAAAATTTGCTTGCGCCTTACACAAAATGCAGGACACTCACACAAGAGGTGTTTTATTGATTCCTTTTCCTCCGCAACATGACAGCTCATACAATAGTCATTATACTTCGCACCAATAGTTTTTGCAAAATCGCCTATCAGGCAGCGACCCGTTATAGCAGATATCAGGAGTGATATCTGGCGTCTCGAGAACACTAGCATATCTAGTGTGCGGTTTAAGTTTAAATGGGGCCATATTTGCTTGGTGTCGTTACAACCCTTACAATTCTCCCATCGAACATTTGCCATCATGACAGCCTTCTCACGCAGTAAGAGCTTGCAGGTAGCCAGAGGCACACCAACAGATTCTAGTTCCCCTGGAATATGTAAAGTAGTTCCTAGCCTTGCTAGCTCATCTGCTTCGCAGTTCCCCGGTATGTTCCTGTGCCCAGGCACCCATATTAGGTGAATATTGTGCTGCTCAGCCATCTCATTGAGAGATTTGCGGCAGTCGATGGCCGTTTTCGAGTTGAGGAACACAGAGTCCAAGGATTTTATTGCAGGTTGACTGTCTGAGTATATATTAATGCCAATATTGCGTGAGGCGTTACTTCTCAGCCAATTCACCACTTCTCTTATTGCTAATATTTCAGCCTGAAAAACACTACAGTGATCAGGTAATCTTTTCGCTATTCGAAGTTCTAGATCTTTAGAATATACTCCGAAACCCACTTGGCCATCCAATTTGGAGCCATCAGTGTAGAAATCTATATATCTTTTATTCCCCGGGGTCCGTGTACACCACGCCTCACTGTTGGGAATTAGAGTCTCAAACTTTTTGTCGAAAAGTGGACTCGCCAAAGTGTAATCCACTACGTTAGACACATCTGGCATTATTTTGAGGACCGAACTGTGACCGTACATTTTTTCCGACCACAGCGATAGCTCGCGCAACCGCACGGCCGTTGTTGCAGCTGACTGTTTGGCCAAAATGTCTAAAGGCAATAGATGCAGTATGACATTAAGGGAGTTTGTTCCTGTCTTGCTGAATGCACCTGAGATACACAAGCACGCCATACGCTGAACTTTGTCTAAACTTGTCGGCTGATGAAGTGCCGGCCACCAGACTACAACACCATATAGCATTATAGGTCTAACCACTGCCGTGTATAGCCAATGTAAAATTTTTGGTTTTAGTCCCCACTTTTTCCCTATTGCCTTTTTGCACGAGTATAAAGCTACCGTTGCTTTCCTCGCCCTTTCTTCAATTTTAAGCTTAAAGTTCAGCTTCCTGTCCAAAATAACGCCAAGGTATTTTGCACACTCCCTAAAGGGAATTTCAATACCCCCTAAGGAAATGGGCCTAACCGTGGGAGTTTTGCGATCTTTGCAGTACATGACTATTTCTGTCTTTGCAGGATTTACCCCAAGACCATTATCTTTCGCCCATTTCTCAGTCATCCGGAGGGCTCTCTGTATAATATCTCTAACTGTTGATGGGAATTTTCCCCTGACTGCTAGCGCCACATCATCTGCGTATGCCACCACTTGTATCCTTTGTTTTTCTAGGGAAACCAGAAGGTCGTTTATAGCAACATTCCAAAGAAGAGGTGATAGAACTCCTCCTTGAGGAGTGCCTCTGTTCACATACCTTTGTATATTTGCTTGTCCTAGTGTGGCTAAAATGCGTCTCTTCCTTAGAAGTTCGTCTAACAGCCTAAGTATACCTGGATCAACATTCAGAGTTGTCAGTCCATTTAATATCGAGCTCGGATGGACGTTATTGAACGCCCCTTCGATGTCTAGAAATGCCACGATTGTGTATTCTTTGACAGATAGTGAGCTTTCAATAAAGCTGACTAGTTCATGTAATGCGGTCTCAGTAGACCTGCCTTTCGAGTATGCATGTTGTCGTTTCGAGAGCAAACTTGAATCGACGCTAGTTCTAAGATAAATATCCTTCGCATTCGAGTGAGAGGCTTTTCCCGCTTTAGGTATGAAAACGACTTTTGATTCTCTCCACTTTCGTGGAATATATGCTAAGTTGATACATCCTATATATATCGCCGACAACCAGGGGATAATTCTGTCAGCCACCGCTTTTAACTCCGCCGGAGTAATTCCATCAGGTCCGGGGGATTTGAATGATCCAAAGCTATTTAACGCCCATTTTATTCTAGATTCTGATACAATTTCCTCGATAGGAAACGACCGCTGAGCCACTGTGGCACCGCCAGTGCATGGTTCAACCGTCTGATTACCGGGAAAATGTGTGTCCAATAGTACCTCCAGCGTCTCCTCACTGGACGTTGTCCAATTGCCCTCCGATTTTTTAATGAAACCTGGAGCGGAGCTCGTGGATGCTAGCACCTTCCGTAGTCTGGAAGCCTCGGACGTATTCTCAATGCTGCTGCAGTAATCATCCCAAGAGTTATGCTGAGCCTTTCTCAGTTCTCGCTTGTACCCTCTCAGATTCTTCTTGTAAGCGTCCCAATCCACAGGAGCTCTGGTGGACTTTGCTTTGTTAAAGAGCTTCCTGCACGATTTCCTCATATTACCTAACTCCGTAGACCACCATGGTGGTCGATTTTTCCCCCTTGGCTTCCCTTTAGGGCATGCAGCTTTCAGTGAAATGTTGAAGGCCTTAGTAATCCTCTCCACTGCGTGTTCGATAGCTTGCACAGTGCTCATATTTGTCTCTGGTATTTCCGGTATCATCATATTGAACGATTCCCTATACCTATTCCAGTCAGCTTTCCTAACATTTGGCGGAAATATGGTCTTGGTGATATGAACATCAAATTTGAAACTGATGTAGCGATGATCTGAGAAGCTGTGTTCACTTAAAACATGCCACTCAGATATCATTTCATTCAGTTCTTGCGAGGCCAAGGTGATGTCCAAAACCTCTTGCCTGTTTTTAGTGACAAAGGTTGGGGCATCTCCCTTGTTGCAAACTACCAGATTAGTACGCAAAATAAACTCTGTTAGCGAATCACCCCTTGCATTAGTATCACTACTTCCCAATATAATAAAGGGTGATTCTTTTGAGGTTAGGATTTTCATGCATTGGTATTTGACAGATCACGTGGGATTTCAGACATGGTGTCAAAGAGAAAGATGCTCAGTATGCTTTGACATTTCATCATGAATAGACTTACGATCTGCCACAACGTCGAATTTTCAGTGAATGGGCCCTAGAAAAGTTGGCAGAAAATCCGCTTTTTTATCGACAAATTTTGTTCAGCGATGAGGCTCATTTCTGGTTGAATGGCTACGTAAATAAGCAAAATTGCCGCATTTGGAGTGAAGAGCAACCAGAAGCCATTCAAGAACTGCCCATGCATCCCGAAAAATGCACTGTTTGGTGTGGTTTGTACGCTGGTGGAATCATTGGACCGTATTTTTTCAAAGATGCTGTTGGACGCAACGTTACGGTGAATGGCGATCGCTATCGTTCGATGCTAACAAACTTTTTGTTGCCAAAAATGGAAGAACTGAACTTGGTTGACATGTGGTTTCAACAAGATGGCGCTACATGCCACACAGCTCGCGATTCTATGGCCATTTTGAGGGAAAACTTCGGAGAACAATTCATCTCAAGAAATGGACCGGTAAGTTGGCCACCAAGATCATGCGATTTGACGCCTTTAGACTATTTTTTGTGGGGCTACGTCAAGTCTAAAGTCTACAGAAATAAGCCAGCAACTATTCCAGCTTTGGAAGACAACATTTCCGAAGAAATTCGGGCTATTCCGGCCGAAATGCTCGAAAAAGTTGCCCAAAATTGGACTTTCCGAATGGACCACCTAAGACGCAGCCGCGGTCAACATTTAAATGAAATTATCTTCAAAAAGTAAATGTCATGGACCAATCTAACGTTTCAAATAAAGAACCGATGAGATTTTGCAAATTTTAGGCGTTTTTTTTTTAAAAAAAGTTATCAAGCTCTTAACAAATCACCCTTTATGATGCGCATTCGCATCGCATCCCATAATGAGTTTCGTCTTTGTTTTCAGTGACACCTCAACTAAGGTCTTAACGGCACATGGAGGCATCTCCCTGTCATGTCCCATATAGACCGAAGATACCCAATATTTGCATTTGGCTATTTCTAAAATGGCAACGACAGTGTCTGCATTGCACATTGAAGGAAGCAGAAACAAGTTAAGCTCGTTTTTAGCAATTATACAGGCTCGAATTACATCATTACCAGTATACTGCAATAGTTTGAAACCCGGAGTACTTAGTTCACATATTTTGTTTCTATAAACATATGGTTCTTGAATAAGAACTATGTCTATGTCCCCTTTCAGGAGAACTTTTAAGGCAGCACATGTAGCCTTACAATGATGAAGATTTATCTGGAGGATCCGTAGCACCATCGAGATTTTCAACAACCGTCACATCAGCCGCTTCAATCGAGTCATCAAGAATGTCCTCTTCAGAGATATCGGTGACTCTCGCAATAACCACAGGTTCAACTTTGGTGAGTTCTGAGGCAGTAGAAGCCTCCTCACGCATACGGTATCTATCCATGTCTTCAACTTTGGTATCTCCCTCGACTTCGCAAGAGGATCCGCTTACTTCTGATTCAGACAGAGGCTTGTCCATTTCTGAATCCTTTAGCTGATCGTTTTTATACACCTTCATTTGGATATAATGAAAGCCATAACATACACGGCCCTGGGACTTTGCTAGATGTTGCAAAGACTGAGTGTTCAATATAAACACTGCATGCCGTCTTGGCCCATCCACTTCATCCAAACGGCCAACCTTCCAATCAGCTGTTGGAAGATCTGGATTGCATTGTTTCAGTCTATTTAAAATAGATTCAGGGTCAGGAGGGTTTGCAGGTATCCGCGCATGTGCTCTTGGTCTAGCCGGTATGTCTTTCTTCTCGACTAACTCTAGAGCAGCTCCTTCCCAAACTTGACCAATTAGTATCAGAGCAGCTTTAAAACATTCTATAGACCTCTGGTCCTCAAATGCGACTAGCTTAAATCGTCCTTGATACCAACCAGCCTCTTGGTGTCGAGGATCTGGGCCGGGAAACTTTTCCAGCACCTGTGAGTAGACGCCAGACAAAGCATTCTCAATTTCCCCCCATTTTTGCTTTGGAACCATACCGTCCAATGCACCTTTATTTATGATAGCCATCACAAGGCTGTCTTTAGCAACTGAGGCAAACGATCGTTGATCCCTTTTGGAGGATGACAGCTCATCCGGTGATCGTTCCCTTGTTCCAGCCTCAAGAATTCCTTGAGCCCATTTTAAGGAATCGCTTTGTTTAGCCGACAACGTGCTTGGTTCGACTGATCCTAATTTCTTTAGGATAAACAAAGCATTTCTGCGTTCCTTGAATCTCTTTCGTGAGGGATTACCTCCTTTTGATGCCGCTACCTTGGAAAAGGTTCGACTTGTCAAATTGTCACCACCAGTCGACCCGTCTACAGGTCGACTAATTGGGCCTAACTCTTGGTCATTGCCCAAATTTATAACTTCAGTCGATACCCGTCCACTGAGCCCTGAAGTTAGCAACCCAGTGGATGTCTTTGAATTTCTCTGCATGGTGGCCTAATATCCCACCACACTTGAAATTCGTAGTAGGTACTTATTACGATGATTTTATCCGCTATTAAAAAACACGTCCGTTCCGTTCGACGGTTGAATAATACCATAATAATACTGGATGTTAAGGATTACATTTAAAGTGATAAAAAAAGTAAATGGTTGAACCAATATATAATTAATAACGAACGTATCTACACACAAAAAAATTTTTTCTGATTCAATCACGAAATGAATTGATCCAATTAATTTTTAATTGAAATGTCTTCAATCACAGAAATGATAGTATCAATTAAAAAATTAATTGAAGGTCAATTAAAAAGTTAATTGATCCAATTAAAAAATTAATTGATACTATTACTTTTGTGATTGATTTTTGTTTCAATTTAAAAATTTGTTGAATCAATTAAATTTTTAATTGAATAGTTTTTAAACCTCAATTAAAATTTTAATTCGAAACATGTTCGTGAAATTTGTTTGTGTGTAGTAGAGGTGTGCACGTGAGTAATATTTTGCTCACGCTAACTCACGATATTTTTGGGTAGGACTCTCGCTCACGCACGCTCACGAAAAGAAAATTTGTATTCACGCACACTCACGCACGAAAATCTTTTAATTGTCGTGACTCACGAATAATTTTATGAGTAATTTACCTATAGAACCTGAGTATGATTAAAATCGAGAGCGTTATAAAACTCTTTACAATTAGGGTGTCACTAAAATTATAAATGAATTCAACTCGTAAGCATTTTATGTTCGTACGCGGAATTATTTTCGTGAGTGTGTTTTTCCGAAATTCGTTACTCACGCACACTCACGAAGATATTATTTTCGTGACTCACGCTCACGCACGACATTTGGTTGGTTAATCACGCTCACGCACACTCACACCGTTGCCGTCAGCGTGAGTCGTGAGCGTGAAAATTCTCGTGAGTCACGACAATTTCGTGCCACGTGCACACCTCTAGTATCTAGCTACATACCGTCCTTTTTGTACCAGTATATTTCTATTGAATTTTTGGTCAAAATTTTATTTTTAATTTTGACTGCAGGTTTCTCAGAAGTACAACAACTTCTCCAGAAAAACCTATTTGTACACACAAAAAAAATTTTTCTGATTCAATCACGAAATTAGTTGATCCAATTAATTTTTAATTGAAATGTCTTCAATCACAGAAATGATAGTATCAATTAAAAAATTAATTGAAGGTCAATTAAAAAGTTAATTGATCCAATTAAAAAATTAGTTGATACTATTATTTTTGTGATTGATTTTTGTTTCAATTAAAAAATTTGTTGAATCAATTAAATTTTTAATTGAATATTTTTTAAAACTCAATTAAAATTTTAATTGGAAAAATTTTCGTGAAATTTTTTTGTGTGTAGAAATAGCGTTATGAAGTATTAAATACAACAAACTTGATTTCATAGAATTCGATCAAAATTTTGAGACGTAAAAATTTTGTTGTGTCTGGTTGTATCTTAAAAGATGCAGTGCGCATTTAAGGGTTATGGTAGGTTGTATCAACCGATGTCAAGAAAAATTTTACAAAGGAGACAGATTTGGCTGCTACAACGATCTATTTTGTATTGTAATAGAAAATCCATTAAAATTATCGCTAAACTGTGGCAGAGACGAAAAAATACTTGTGAATAAATTAAATAGGCCGATCCAACTTTATTTTAATTATAAATATAGAATAAATCATTCCTGTAACCGATTTTCCACCAATCTCTTTTCTGTGTGTACCATAGGGGCTCAAAACGGCACGGCACCATTTCTATATCTGACCAACCCTGTAACACCTACCGATATGCACTGCTTCTTTTTAAAACTTTATTTTACCCTTTCACTACCGAATTATATTGGTTTTTACTCGTAGAATAACATATAGAAAAAAATAGAAAGGTAACATGGACAGAAAATTGGTATTTGATATGTTAACAAAAAAATAAAAAAGTTTAATATATAGTTCATTCATGAACACAGAGAAAAATTATTAAATCGCTATTGCACATTGGCGATAACTGACTAGACTAGAATGGTACAATAATAGTACATAAAAAGTATAATTCTAATTAAAAGCTTGATTGAAGTGAAGAAGAAACGTGATCGATTAACAAGTAAGGAAAATCTAAAGTCGGTTCTGCACCATTCGTAGACCACTCCAATTTTTTTTTTTTTTATTTCAATCACGAAAATCGCAGATTCAATCATTTTTTTAAATGAAATGTCTTCAATCACGAAAATGATAGTATCAATCACCCATTTTGATTGAAAACCAACACGATTTTCAATTAAAAATTTAATTGATTTTTGTCACGGAATCAATTAATTGTGTGATTGAATCAATTAAAAACGTGATTGATTCCAACATAAAATTCAATTAAAGTTTTAATTGAATCAATTAAAATTTTAATTAATTTCGCGCCAAAAATCAATCAACTATTTGATTCATTCAATTAAATAATTAATTGAAATTGGCTATAAATTTCATTCAAAAAATTTATATATTGCGCCCCAAAATCGTATTTAGTTTTCTTTGAAATAAAAAAATATGTGTTTCTTATAAAACATATTCAATATTTTATTATTTTTTGAATTATGCAATAGACAAATAAATTTGGTTCTTGTCATTTGTGTGTTTTGTTCTAACATAACTTACACATAAAATTACTATCAATCACAACTATAGGTGAAAAAATAAACTATATACATCATCATCATTATTTTCCTTATCATAATAACCATGTCAGCATGTTCCTTCTAATATGTAGATGCGCCTAGATTTCAAATAAATCAGCAGCCTGTCAGTTAAATTATTTTTTCTGAAAGTAAACAGAATAATTCGAATTTAATTTTGTTCAATTAAAAGTTAATTTTGTTGGGCATTACCTGCATAAAATATAAAGTTCAATTCTTAGTTCCAGGTTGCAGATTTATAATCTTCTTTTGCAGTTATAGTCTTATAGCATAAAAAGGTGTATTAAGGAGCTCAGTAATTTAATTTTAGTAACAATTCCTTTACAAAATTTCCACACATTGAAATCGTCTATTAAAATTTGAACCAATCAAAGACAGAAATAGTGGGAAAGCAATGTAATATTTGGTATTATATTGATGATACTTTGCAAATTCTGGAAATAGAAAAAAATATAAATGGAAAATGCATATTTTTATTATTTTCTGATATATTTCATATTTTTAAATCCAAAAGAAAGAACTTTTTTACCATTCAGCTCATTAATTAATATATCATGATTCAAGGTGAATCATCCAACAAACCCATACCGCTCTTGGTTTTAAGAAAACTAGGAGTGAAAAAAATATAATTTTAAAAGATCAATACGGTAACCACCTTTTGATTGCAAACATATTCTTATATTCTTATGTATTTGATAAAATGATGGAGTTGATGGGATTGATTGGACATTTCACTAAAAGAAATGAATAAAAAATATATTATCTTAGTCCGTTTAATGTAAACAGGCTTCAATGGAACACGGTATTCACATTTCACAATTTCTTACCTTCAATAAACGTATTTTGTTTTCCATTTGTACAATACCACAAAATACAAAAACAGGTAATTTCACATGCATTCTGTCATATATTTTTTCAAACCTTTACCACGTGGCCATTTGTTGTTGCACACTTTATTTATTTCAACCCTTTGCTATGATTTGTTGCGTTTAAAATATTTATGCACACATTTTAAATACAGCAGACAGAATATCGCCAATCATGTTTTTCAATTTACGCAAAAAACAAAAACCCAACCGTTCGTTACGAGTTACTTCCACAAACTGATCTATAGTTCATACATTTTTTAATAAATACCCATTCTCTTGTTCTCTTTTCGCTCTTTCCATTGCTCAAAATTATTCAATTTCAATCACAAAGGTGATTGGATCAATCACATGTGTAATTGGAAACGGAAAAATTTTCAATCACGTGTGTAATTGAAAATTTTTTCCGAATTGATTAACAAATTGATTGAATCAATTAATATTTTAATTGGAAACTTAACAAATATCAATCATTTTTTTAATTGGCCGATGTATCAGGCTCACTTAGACTATTCAGTCAATTGTGATACCACATTGGTGAACTTCTCTCTTATCACTGAGTGCTGCCCGATTCCACGTTAAGCTCAATGACAAGAGACCTCCTTTTTATAGCCGAGTCCGAACGGCGTTCCACATTGCAGTGAAACCACTTAGAGAAGCTTTGAAACCCTCAGAAATGTCACCAGCATTACTGAGGTGGCATAATCCACCGCTGAAAAACTTTTTGGTGTTCGGTCGAAGCAGGAATCGAACCCACGACCTTGTGTATGCAAGGCGTATGTCTCTCTGTCCGTCCGTCTGTCTGTATATGTAATTTTGTGTGCAAAGTACAGCTCGCAGTTTAAGTCCGATAGTCCTAAAGTCCTAAATTTGGCACAGAGTTTTACATTGGCTCAAAGACAATCGCTATTGATTTTGAAAAAAATCGGTTAAGATTTAGATATAGTTGCCATACATACTTATCACCGATCTGGTCATAATTGACGTATTTATCAACGTATTTTCTCAAAATATCGGGCAGCCAAATATTTTGGGACTTTTGTAAGATATGCAAAATATCAGTCAAATCGGTTTAGATTTAGATATAGCTCCCATATATATCTTTCGTCCGATTTCGACTAATATGGCCACAAAAGCCAGGGTTTTGCCCTGATTTGCTTCAAATTGTGCACAAGGAGTACGTTTAAGAGTATCATTCAGTGTGCTAAATTTGGTTAAAATCAGTTCAGATTTTGATATAGCTCGCATATATCTTTCGTCCAATTTGCACTTATATGGCTTCAAAAGCCAGAGTTTTGCCCTGAGTTGCTTCAAATTTTGCATAAAGAGTACGTTTAATAGTATCGCTAAGTGTGCCAAATTTGGTTGAAATCGGTTCAGATTTAGATATAGCTCCCATATATATCTTTGGCCCGATTTACACCCATATGACCACGGAGGCCAAAATTATTCTCCCATTTACGTTTTTTGCTGAGATAGCAGGATTATTATTCTAAGTATGCATGTCAAATTTGGTCAAAATCGGTTCATATTTAGATATAGCTCCCATATATATGTACGCCAGAGTAGGGGAAAATGTGGTAGAATGTTTCATATTTTAGACACATTTTCAATGGGAGTTTCCTCCTACACGCTCACAAAAAATCGCTTCTGTAACATATACTCCCAAACATATTTTGCTTCAAGCATATACATTTTTGGCTATTGCCCAAACATTTATATGTTTGATCTCTTCCAATATATAATATGTTTGAAAGCATATTGGTCTAAACAATATATGTTTGGGTAGTCAATTTCCAAACATTTTGTATTTTTGCATCCAAATTCAATAATGTTGTCTTCCAAAAAACAATATGTTATTATGTGAACATATAATATGTTTGGAAGCATTTTGCACCCAAAAATATTATATGCTTAAAAAAAATTCTCCCAAACAATATTGTGCTCGAAATTTTATTTATTTATTTATATATTTACAATCATAATGAATTACGAAAATAAACAGGTAATATAGGTGCTAACAACATAGGTTTTCGACCTGAATGCTCAAAATTTTGTTTCTGCCTAATTGTATATTCCCCCACATCATTCTCACTTCCACGAGATTTTTTAGTTCTTAGCACCTTTTTCTGTAATACAAACATTGTAGAAGAAATTATTCAATTTTATGATTTTTTTTTATTTTAATTTTACCTTTTGCCGGACGGGGATTCGAACAGCGGACCACACAGTTTGTAAGGATCAAAGAAGTAGCTGATCAATTGCCCAAGGAAAAATAAAATGTTAATTTTGTAATAACAAGCAACAACCACCAACTTAATTCAATATCGCTCCCTGTTAAATAGCGCTCCAAGCTACTAAACACATATATGTTTATAGGCTATTTCTAAATTAATATATGTTTGCATTCAAGCATATTATATTTACAAACATTTTATGTCCCAAACATAATATGTTCTAACATATTAACATATATGTCCCAAACATGTTATGCTAGTTTATGAACATTATATGCTTGCACTCAAAAATATTGTGTTTAAAAATTTGTGTTCCAAATATATAATGTTTATAGCCAAACATATGAAATACAGTCTTTTTCATCCGTGTATAAATGAATTTATAATTAGCTCACAAAACTATTATCGAATAAATTGCTATATAAATGAAGCAAAAACATACTTTGTTGAAGAACTATTTCGTTGTAGAATTATGTGTTATGCGCCGTTCAGACTACAAGTTTATCAGGACGAAAAGTCTGTGCTTGTAAAGAATCGTACAGTGTGACCAAACGCTATGAATTGTCAGCGATAACAGAAATATTTATAAATGTGTTATTGATCACATCAACAAGCTGCAGTATCGATTATGTCTTCCAATATAACTTATAGTGTATCCAATATCTGCGATATGTCTCGAAAAGTTGGACACGGGCAGTACGTCCGGATAACCTTATACGAGGGCAGTTCGGAAACTTCTTAGCCTAGCACAAAAAGCGCGGTATAAACAGAAAAAGTTTAGTGTTTTGAAAACTCCATCTCTGTTATGAACACATGTTAAATTTTGTTTCGATCTGGCAACTCCTTCATATAGGAACAGGTGTTCAAAAAAGAAGCGTCCGCAATTTTTTTACAATGGAAAAATTAGAAATACGTGCTGTCATTAAATATTTACATAGTAAAGTTTTATCGGAACAAGAAATTCATAGGATATGGTGAATGTGTTAGGTAAAAGTTCTCCTTCATATGCAACTGTAAAAAATTGGGTTGCTGAATTTAAACGTGGTCGTACAAGCATTGAAGATGAACCACGTAGTGGACGTCCAAAAACAGCAACAACAACAGAAATTGTAGCCAAAGTGCATAATATGGTATTAAATGATCGACGAATAAATGTGTCTGAAATTGCTCATATCATGGGCATCTCAAACGATCGAGTTCATTTAATTTTGCATGAAGAACTACAGATGAAAAAGCTTTCTGCAAGATGGGTGCCGCATTTGTTAACAGTCGATCAAAAACGAATAAGAATGAACATTTCTCAAGCTTGTTTGGATCGTTTTAAGCGAAATAAAATGGATTTTAAGCGTTGATGATACATGGATCCACCACTATACTCCAGAGACAAAAGAACAATCCAAACAATGGACTGAAGCTTGAGGATGTGCCCCGCAGAAGGCAAAAATAATTCAATCGGCTGGTAAGGTTATGGCAACGGTTTTTTGGGACTTCAATGTATTTTATTGATTGACTATCTACAAAAGGGTAAAACAATAAATTCAGAGTACTATTGCTACCTTTTGGATCAATTAAATGTACAACAAAAAAAAATATTTTTCATCAAGACAACGCACCCGCGCACAAGAGTGTTTTAACAATGACTAAAATCAACGAATTAAAGTACGAGTTGCTTGACCACTCACCTTATTCTCCTGATTTAGCTCCCAGTGACTTTTACTTGTTCCCAAATCTAAAAAAAAAATCCTTTCTGGCAAGCGTTTTACCTCAAATGAAGATGCAATTACAGTTTAGTTTAGTTTAGTTTATTTATACAACAAGATTTATAATCTTATAATTATAGTATGTGACATAAAATAATTCAGATGTTACATAGATTGTTTAGGAAAAAAACATAACTACATGAAATAGGATTAATACTAGTTATGGCTAGGTAACAATTTTAAAGGAAATAAAAAATATAACAATATATAACAATTCGATAAAAATTTAAAATTAATACATATAATAACATACAAAATGTGATAACAAAAAGAAAATTAAGTACCAAAATGATTTAATAGTGCTTTTTTGAAGTTATCTGCGTTGCTTATGCGTTGAATAACGGGAGGGAGAGAGTTCCAAAGACGAGTTGTGTTAGTAAAAAATTGCCATTCAGAAAGCAATAGTTGATTACGATTTGCAACAATAAGTATACGTCTACTTGATCTTCCGAATTGTAATTTCATATGAAGATAGCCTGGAGTTTTTGTGTATATCAGTTTATGCATCATGATGAGTGCTTTAATATTTAAATAGTCTCCAATATCGACTCCGTGTAAGCTTTTGCGGAAGGCTGAACAACTTTCGAATCGTTTAAGACGGTAAATATACCTTAATATGGCTTTATATGCTGATTCGAGACGATTTTTACTATTAACATCAGTTTTAGTAAAGAGTTCACTGCCATACAACACCACTGGTATTAGGTACGACTTGGCCAATAGGATACGAATATTAAGGGGGGTAAGATGCTGCGTTTGATATAAAGTTCGTAACATACCAAACATTTTTCCTGTTGCAGCAATTATATGATCGTTCCATGTTAGAGAACTATTGAAAATTATTCCCAAATTTTTTGTTTTGTGTGTCTGCTCGATTTGTTCACTTCCAATTTGTACAGCATACTCGCAAGAAATGTTTTGTGCACGACCATTTATTAAGAGACATTTTGATTTTTTTGGATTTATTTGAAGACAATTATTCTGAGCCCACAAATATATTTTCCCAAGGTCATAATTTAATTTATTTACGCCATCAGCTATTTGAGATTTCTGACAACTCAAGTAAATTTGGACGTCATCGGCGTAGATGTGTATTTTTGAGTGATCAAGAATATTTGGGAGGTCATTGATGTACATGCAGAATAATAATGGTCCTAGTATCGAACCTTGCGGAACGCCAGCAATTAGATTTAGAGGCGTGGAAGATTTATTTTTTATAACAACAGACTGGATACGATATCTTAAGTAATTGGAAATTAGTTTTACTGCTGAATTTGAAAAGTTGAAATAGCGTTCAAGTTTAAAGCAAAGAATATCGTGGTTGACGCAGTCAAAAGCTTTCGAGTGGTCTAATAAGACTAACAGAGACAGGAGTCCTTTATCAGTGCTGACACGTATATTTTCCGTTACGTCCAATAATGCGGTTATGCAACTATGTTTAGATCTGAAACCGGATTGATGCACAGACAATAACGAGTTCCGTCGCAAGTATTCTGTTATTTGGAAATGGATTATGCGTTCAAATACTTTGGATAAATATGGTAAAATAGAAATTGGTCTGTATTCATTATTGGCATTAGATTTTGGGATTGGTATCACCTTCGCATGTTTCCATCCCATTGGATAATTACCAGTCGTTATGATTGTATTAAATAGTTGTGTTATATGTCTAACAACTATGGGTAGGACAATTTTAAATGGACATTGTCCAATCCAACCGCACTAGCTTTGACCATTGAACAGCTCTTGGAGACGTCATCTGAGTTTATACATGAAAATTCAAAACTAGAAAAAGGCGGAAATATTCGCTCAGGATGTAAAATTGGTGTTGTAAATTGTGGAGATGTAAGAAATGCATTATTAGTTATTCTTACGAATTTTTGGTTTATGTCATCAGGATTTTCACTGACATTTCTGTCCATTGTTTTTCCCAAACCAATTTCCTTTATTGCCTTCCATTTCATTTTTGAGTCCAGTGATGTACGAAATTTGTTCTCATAGTATAATGATTTTGTTCGTTTTATTGTCTTGTTAACTTCAGTTCTTAACACTCGGAAATCTTCATAAAGTTGTGATGTTCTGAAACGTTTCCACCTTTTATATGCTGTATCCCTTCGTTTTATTAATGTTGCTATGCTGGAGTTGAACCAACTTCTATCCGGTCGTTTTTTGCGTGGCAGTTGCAGTGGAACAGCGCTGTTTAATAGGTATTCAAAATTTTGATTAAGAAAAATGAGTTGATCTTCGGCTGATGGTATGTAGAAAATTGAATCCCAATTTATATTTTCAAGTTCCTGTGAAAGTTTGATGAAATTAGTTTTAGAAAAATTGTAAAATTTTTGTTGTTCATCTTCCAGTGGCCGTCGGGATTCGTAAATCATGAAAATCGAATCATGTCTAGAGAAACATGATACACTCAATTGTTCGTAAAGTAACATCTTAGTAAGACTATCGATCAGAAATATGTCAAGTAAGCTTTGTGATGAACTAGTAAAATGTGTGGGTATGGTCATGTTGACTGTATGAAGACCAATCGATTCAAATGTTTCCGTTAATCTAGTATCACATAAAACATTGCTATTCAAGTCACCGGCAATGATAATTTCATCATAGTTAACAGTGATTTCGGTGAGTGTTGTTACAAGTGCTTCAGGCGAGATGTTTTTATTGGGTCGGTATACACAACCGACTAAAATTTTGTGGGAATTTATTGCAATTTCGATAAAAAGAGATTCCACTGCATCATTCGGACTCGATTTATATACCACATTAAATGAAAAAGACTTCTTTATATATATTGCAACTCCTCCGCCAATCGTAGATCTGTCATTTCGAATGACGTTGTAATCATGCATAGTGATAATATTATTAGTCGTGGAGGGTTTGTACCATGTTTCGGATACACATATAATATCGACATTAGACTGTTCAAATATATACCTGAATTCGTCAATTTTATTGGTCAAACGCTGGGCATTGATATAGGATATGGTTAGACCATTTTTTTGCTTGCAGAGCACTCGTAGTAAGGTTTGAACTCCGTCTATGGAACCCATTGTACTATTTAATACGGACATTAACGATAATTGGGTAATATGAATAGATATAAAATTATAATATTTTCACTATGATATATATTAAAATTATTTTCTAAAAAAAGTTTTCCTTAATTTTCATTATCAGATCGAAAAAACTGATTTAATTCAGCTATGCTATTTATTAATATGGTTTCATTGTTTGCATCTGATCTTACATATATAAGACCTCGACGAGAAAAAGCCGAAGTCAATAACTTTTGTTTTTTCATCCCAATGGCAAAATATTAAAGTTCTCCTTAGTGAGATTTTCATTAATATATATGGGCTTGTCAGAATCAAAGTGATGAAGACAGATGTTTGATTTGGTAATTTTTCTATACTGGTTAAATGATTTTAAAATAGAGTTCTTGAAAAACGGAGTGATGAATTGTATAATAATTGTGCCATCGGGACTGAAAGTGTTCTTGGGTTTAACGCGGTATATTGTTTTGTATGGTGGGGTGGATATATGTAAAGCAGTACAAATACCATCAAAAGTTTTATCCAACCTTTCATTTTTATTGTAGGGTATGCCATTTATCCTTAGATCGCAGGAAACTGCTAAATTATCTTGCCGCTGAGTCTGCTGTTTAAGATTTTCAAGGTCTTGTAAGATTTTATGTATATCACCATAACCAGTTTCCTCAGTTTTAGATATTCGGTTATGGATACTGTCTATGCTTTCTTCAATTTTGTTTACCTTCTCGCATATGGTATTGACATCACTTTCTACTTGCTGTATACGAGAGTTTAGTGAGTTTAGTAGTTTACTTTCAATATCTTCAAGTCTCTTAAATATATGAGAGAATTTCTCTTCTATTTGTGCAAAGGCCTTCTCCATCTGCATCGACTGCTGCTTCAGGCTCTGCTCGATGTGTTGCAGCACAGTAGAAGTGCTCCCCTCTTTAGACAAGCGCGGGGTTTTTTTGAAATTCTCGTTCAGCGATTGCACATCTCTCTCACGCTTGGCTGATCCCGTTAACTTCTCAATTATTTCGTCGTGTAAAGCATTACTCGAGCGATTGATTTCAGCTAACATGTGTTTGTGGTTCTCCTCATTCGATGACATATTTTTTTTTCTTGCTTTTAATTACTCTCAGAGTCAGATTGTTGATGTGTTGGTAAATACTTTTACAGTATAATGTATGATTGTGCATCAATTATTCTCACCCAAAGCAAGAATACAAATTTATTTTTGAAATATTTTGCTTTTGCGTTGGATACTGCAAGTGGCAACAATATAAAAATGTCGCTATACGCCAACTTTAAGACGGTGTTAAGAAATTAAAGCTGAGGCTATTACTTTTACTACAAAAAACGATGAACAACCGGAGGGAATCAAAAACACGTCCAACACTTTTTTATTCTATCAAAATACAAAAGTTGTAAACCACTATTTTGAAGACCTTGAAGAAAACTATTTTAATCAAGGGATAGAATTGCTAGAAAAGCGTTGGACTAAGTGTATTGAAGTTTCAGGAGATTATATTGAAAAATAAAAATATTTTTGAAAAACTAACTATTCTCTTTCATTGATAGTTTCCGAACCGCCCTTTATTTTAAGAATGCTAGCCTTTTTAAATGTAAACACTTTTTATTTCAATATACGTAAATGTTAGTAAATTTCATCCAATCGAAAATCCTCAATTGGTTATAGTAACTGCACAGGTGTGTGGGGGGATTGTGACAGATGACAGTGGAGAACCAAAGTTTTACATGAAATCCCCTGGATGAGATGAGTGGACTATATAAGCTTACGTGTGTGTGTGCTTTGATTTATTATTTCTCAGGTAATGAGAAATAATAAACCAAGTTTTGATGGAGTTTCAGTTTTTAATGTACAAATTAAAAATGTTTATTTATAAATATAATATGGGGGAAGAGGTAGAGAAGAGAGATCAGTAGAAGTAGAGGAGAAATATAATGCTTACCGTCGGGTAGTCAGAGAAGAAGTGAAAGTAAAAGCTAGGATCTTAAGGCTTAGTGTACTAAATTTTACAACAATAATATTTACAATAGGTGTTATCGATATCAATTCAGCGAACTTTTAGTAAACATAATTCCAAATAGACAAATTCATAAACAATTCAAGAAATCGATAATTATGTAAATATGATATAGTATACAATTCATTAAAATTCAAATTCATAAAAATTCATTAAAATGTAATGTAAAATGTAATGCAACCAAATGTAACCATTGTATTTTTTCACATAAAATTTAAAATAAGGATTTGGTGACATTATTAAGTTAAAATATTGCGATGTATATACCTAAATTTCTTTGGACAAAATTGTGCCCATTTGGCACAAACAGGTATAACATATCATATACGCACACGCCAAACAGTAATAGTTCTAGATTTTCTTCCAAAAAAATTTACCACGAAAAGAAAATCGCAAAACAAAATTAAATTGTTTTGAACAGAATTGAAGTAAGGATGCTTTTAAAACACAATTCTCTTTTAAATTTGAGTTTTGATTACTTTTAGGTACGCGATTTTAGGAAACAAATGTTAATTTATTCGTTTATTAATCTTTTTTCTTCAAGTGCTATAAAAATCCTTGAAAAATGCGTTAACGACAATTTAAATTTCCAAATTCAGACTCGACTTCACAGTGTGGCGCAGGGTATAATTATATGTTTCAATAAAAAAGTGTTTAAAATAAAATGTTGAAAAACGCTTTTTTTGTTTTGTAGTCAGGATACAAAAAGTCCACAAATTTAAAGACGATTTCAATAAATTTGAAGAACTTTTCAGAATTATTAAAGTCAAACAAAAATTTCTTTCATGCAAAGATATCTCCTTACTATAAGGACAAAATGACTTTATTGAAAAGTTTATCGACTTTTGGACAAGAAAAAGACTTTATATCAGAGAAAAGCGTTTTCTATGCTAAGCAAAATTAACATTGGTATATTAAGGGCATGAAATCACGACTATATTTTTTTCAGTGTATATATTTCACATTCCAGTTAGGAATATAACTGCTGAACATATTTTAGTTGGAGTTAACCAGAGAGAAGCTATTTGTAATTTACCTTCTTTTAATTGGCAGTTAAAGCGATGTCAAGATAGATAAAAATGGCCGTTAAAATATACGATTTTCAGCCATGTCATTTGTTTCCTTCTTAGCGTTCCATATGTACAATGTAATTATACCCCAACCATCAATGATCTAAATATGAATTCGAATAAAAATCTGGGTCAAAATTTCATTAAAAATTACAAAATTTTACAAATTGAAAAAAGTTTCATTTGATATAAATTTTTTTAATTTGAAGTGAAAGTGCTATATAAAGGTTTATATTCCCACATACATATATTTAAAATTTAACCGATTTGAACAAAACTATTTACTTATACCTAGACCTAAAATTTACACGCAGACAAGAAACAGGATTGTCACGATCATATTCGAAGAGCAAAATACACCTAGACCTCGCATTGCGTCGTACACGCAGAGAAGGAATATGATCACCTCAAACATGTTTCAAGAGCAAAATATTATTTTTGAATGGTGACCATGTAACATGTTTGTCACTAAAATGTTATTTTCTCGTCAAATATAACCTGCTTGCCGAAATCAGTTACATGATTTCCGAGAAAATAACTTGGTTGCGAAAACCATGTTACATGGTCACCACCCAAAAATAACATTTTGCTCTTAAAACATGTTTGAGGTGATCATATTCCTTCTCTGGGTGTAGACACGTTCAAAAAAAAAAAAAAAAAAAAAACACGATGCAAAGTGAATTATGAGTTTCTATGGCAAACCATGCAAAGATTGGAGACAGTTAACAACGATTCCAACGCAACTACACACAAAAAAATTTTTTTGATTTCAATCACGAAAATCGCGGATTCAATCATTTTTTAATTGAAATGTCTTCAATCACGAAAATGATAGTATCAATCACCCATTTTGATTGAAAACCAACATGATTTTCAATTAAAAATTTTGTTGTATTTTGTCACGGGATCAATTAATTGTGAGATTGAATCAATTACAAAAGTGATTGGTTTTTATTATTTGTGTGACATACAATTATGATCAATAACAACTAAAGGGTTAAAAAATAAACTTTATAAATCATTATCTTCCTTATCATAATAACCATGTCAGCATGTTCCTTCTAATATGTAGATGCGCCTAGATTTCCAATGAATCAGCAGCTGGTATGCCAAATTAGTTTTTCTGAAAGTAAACAGAATAATTCGGATTTAATTTAGTTCAATTAAAATTTTGTTAAACATTACCTGCATAGAATATCAAGATCAGTTCTTAGTTCCAGGTTGCAGATTTATAATCTTCTTTTGCAGTTGTAGACTTTTAGCATAACAAGGTGTATTAAGGAGCTCGGTAATTTAATTTTAGTAACAATTCCTTTCCAACATTTCCACACATTGAAATCGTCTATTAAAATTTGAACCAATCAAAGACAAAATTAATGGCAAAGAAATGTAATATTTGGTATTATATTGATGAATACTTTGCAAATTCTGGAAATAGAAAAAAAATATAAATGGAAAATACATATATCCCTTTCCGACCTATAGCCATAAGCGTAGGAAGGCCTCTGGGGAGGGGACTTAGACCCCCCCTCCCAGAAAAAATTTAGCCCTCCCCAGAATTTGAAAAAATATTTACGATTTTACATTTTTATAAAAATTAAACAAGTATATACAACCGCACAAAGTTCCGCTAAAGACTTTCATGCACAATCGAATTACTTGGGTTGTGGTAGCAGTTGCCGATGGCAATGTTTGAAGTCTGATATGTATGAAATAGAGCTGTGATTGAACTTATGGTTTAGTTGAATAACTAACAGCCTGTTTCTGTATGTCGAACGAGTTCAATCGATCGACTGAAATGCATAGAAACAGCTGTTTTTTGGTTATAAATTCAGCTGTTTGTTTCCATTTTAGTCGTTGGACAGAGCTCATTCGACATACAGAAACAGGCTGTAAAGCCCCTTTATTATACTGTTTAGTCTGGTTTAGTCATCTTAATTAAAAATAGTAATTGGTATTAAAACTATTCTTTCATAAATTAATATCTTAATAATGCTGCAAAAAAGCGTCGCCAAAAAAGAAGTGAAAATGTTCTTTTTGGGTCCGGAAGTGGTGCAAAATTGGCGGAGAAGCGATGAGCTTCAAGAAACATTAATTTATAATAATTTTTATATTTTTTTATGATTTTTAATGCATTCTAACGCTTGTTTGAATATTTTCAAAAATTTTCGATTTTTCTATAATGGATTTAGCATTTTTGTGGCAAAATTTGAATATTTTTTACCATTTTATTTATTCGTACTCTTTTTTTAAACTATTTGAAAAAAAAACAAAAATTACGCATTAAAATATGCAAAAACTGAAAAACTTCCTGTGTAGTTAATATAATTAACTTCTTTGTGAGGACATTTTTGAAGTGCTTTTAAAGTTGTGCCTTTAAAACAAATACCAATTTTTTTGCTGGGAAAAGTGTGGAACTACTTTTAGTTGCTTTATTATATATTAATTTGATGTCTATTTTTTTATTCTTTTTTATGAAATAAAACAATAATTGAACCTATATGTTCAGTCTATAAATTTTAGCTAGGGGGGCTATAGCCCCCCTTATTAGTTTATAAAGGGTGGTTAATTGTAAGGGCCGATGTTGAATGTGAACCACACCTAAACGCCAAGTTTTTTTCCGAATTTTATTTGACATTTCTCTATTTCAGACTTACTCAATTTGAACCATGGAGAGATACACTATCCAACAACGTGTTAAATGGTTACAAGAAATGGCAACAGTGGATGATCAATTTTCGAAGAAAATCATCTTCAGTCATGAGGCATTTTCACCTCAGTGGATTCGTCAATAAACAGAATTGCCGCATTTGGGCGAATGAGAATCCAAGAGTGATTGTCGAAAAACCAATACACCCACAAAGAGTGACTGTTTGGTGCGGTTTATGGGCTGGCGGCATCATCGGGCCGTATTTTTTCCAAAATGAGGCTGGTCAGGCAGTAACTGTGAATGGTGTTCGCTATCGTGGGATGATAACGAACTTTTTATGGCCCGAATTGGAAGATATGGATGTGGACGATATGTGGTTTCAGCAGGACGGTGCCACTTGCCACACAGCTAACGAAAGAATGGCTCTTTTGCGCAGCAAATTCAATGGTCGTGTTATCTCACGTAATGGCGATGTCAATTGGCCGCCAAGATCATGTGATTTGACACCGTTGGACTTTTTTTCTTTGGAATTATTTGAAAGAAAAGGTGTGCGTCGATAATCCAGCAACAATTCAAGAGCTAAAGGATGAGATAATTCGGCACATTAACGGCATAGAACCTCCATTATGCCTCAGCGCCATCGAAAATTTGGACCATCGGATGAAGGTGTGTGAAGGGAGCCACCGTGGTGCAATGGTTAGCATGCCCGCCTTGCATACACAAGGTCGTGGGTTCGATTCCTGCTACGACCGAACACCAAAAAGTTTTTCAGCGGTGGATTATCCCACCTCAGTAATGCTGGTGACATTTCTGAGAGTTTCAAAGCTTCTCTAAGTGGTTTCACTGGAATGTGGAACGCCGTTCGGACTCGGCTATAAAAAGGAGGTCCCTTGTCATTGAGCTTAACATGGAATCGGGCAGCACTCAGTGATAAGAGAGAAGTTCACCAGTGTGGTATCACAATGGACTGAATAGTCTAAGTGAGCCTGATACATCGGGCTGCCACATAACCTAACCTAACCTAACCTAAGGTGTGCCACCGAGGTCGCGGCGCCCATTTGGCCGATATTTTGCTCCATACATAATTGAGTAATACCAATATATCATAATAAAATAAAATTACAATAATTTCCTAAATAGTTTATGTTTTATTCAAAATCAACATCGGCCCTTGAAATTTTAACCACCCTTTATATCAGATATACTGAAAAAGGCAGGCAGGTAAAACAAAAATTCAATTTAATGCCAACGATACTTCGCAACTTCATGGTGAATCTTCCAACAAACCCATACACCCCATAAAATTTAAAATACGGTACCACCTTTTGATTGCAAACATATTGTTATATTCATATATATTTGATATAATGATGGAGTTGATGGGATTAATTGGTCAATTTCACGAAATAAAATTTCTCAATAAAAGAAATGATTAAAAAAGTATATTATTTTAGTCCGTTTAATGTAAACAGGCTTCAATGGAAAACGGTATTCACATTTCACAATTGCTTACCGTCAAGAAACGTAGATTGTTTTCCATTTTTACTATACCACAAAACACAAATGCGTTCTGTCATATATTTTTCAAATCTACCACGTGGCCATTTGTTGTTGCACACTTATTTCAACCAAAGACAATAAACTTTAGGAAGATAGAAAATTTGCTACTGAGGAGATCAAACCATTTACGGTGTTAGTTTCATACTTTTCGTTTATCGAACCAAACGCGTATACGACAAGCATAGCATTAAAATGCAAATAAAAAGAAATTAAGTGAATGAAATAAATTTTCATAACGGGGAAAATGTAATTTTTTTGTTGTTGCCTAAAATTTAACATTGTTTCATTAAGAAAATTAAGTTTTTCATTAAAAAAATAAAAACCAAAAACAAATAAAAAAATTACAAATATGTTGTTTTAATTAGTTGACCTTTAAACTTTTAATTATGTTTAAAGTTGGGGTTGTGGGGGGATTGGTGACGGCAACTGTTACTAGAGAGAGAGAGTAGTGGACACCAATTCCTGGAGTAGAGTGTGTGGACTGTATAACAGATTGTGGAGGAGGCACTAGGAGAATTGTGGTAGATCAGTATGTGGTATAAATTCTCAGTGGATGAGAAAATATATCATCAAGTTTAGCAACGCAGAGATAGGGAAAGATTTGGAAATAAAAAGACAGGAGTTACAACTTTGAAGTGTGATTGGTTTATTTGGGGGTATGCTCACCGTTCGAGATATAGAGAAGAATAGACCGAATTCAACTTATTTAACAAGCCAAGAAACTTTTAGATAGAAAGTAATAATTCACAATAATAAATTCGATTAGGAATATCGATTAATCTTAAAATACAACTTCATGGATTTTTCATTAACAGTAGTTCATAATAGTTTAGTTCAGATACAAATTCATAATTCATAATAATTCAGTACAGATGCGATTAAATAGGAAATTCGATAGATAAATATAAGTCTAAACATTGGTTTAGACATGCTCCCGCCTCCGTAGATGATCACTTCGGGGACGAGCATAGAACTGACGCCAAAGCACGAATGGCTTCAGAGATAACCCTTTGGTTTGGACGCTGTTGGTTGTTGGTGATGTCATCATTATTATTTGTCTCGTTGCCTTGACGTTTGTTAACTTGTCCTTTGTTGGTGTTGTTGTTAGATTTAGTGTAATTTGGGTGTAGCAAGGTGTTGTGGGGTCTTCCGCATTTTCGACACATATTTTTAGATCGACAATCTCTAAATCGGTGACTTCTCGCCAGACAGTTTACACAATACACCTCTCGTAGGACCCAAATATTGCGCTGTTTCGGAGACATTTTCAAAAATTTAGGGCAAGCCTTAAGTGCATGAAATTTGTTACACAGCTTGCACTTGTAGACGTTGGGAGTTCGCTTTTGATGAGATATGGATGATCTGGAATGTATGAGTTTTTATTAATGAGTGTAATGGATACTAGGGTTAGTAAGTTATTAATGTTTCAAAAAACTTTAGTGTGTTTCAGCTTCATCGGAAGTGTTAGAGAAAGGCAAGTAACATAATTTTGCTATGGGACGAGTCAAAGTTCCGGTTTCTGTTCGAACATCTGCGACTCGTACTTTAGTGTCGGAACCACAATACGTTTTTACAATTCGGCCCAAGAGCCATTCATATGGAGGGAGCAAATCATCAATTACAACGACAAGATCGTTTACTTTTAAGTTAGGGGCGGGAGATTTCCATTTATAACGTTTGTGCATGGTCTTTAAGTACTCTTCTTTCCATCTTAGAGCAAATTGATGATGAAGAGCTTTCAGTTTAGTCCATTTATTTATCAAAGATAATTTGGGAGAAATGGGTTCTGGGAGAGCAAGTAGTGGAGAACCTCTCAAAAAATGTCCTGGTGTTAAAGCTGTAAGATCAGATGGGTCTTCTGACATAGCCGAAATAGGACGAGAGTTCAAAACTCCTTCTATTCGAGAAAGAAGAGTTGAGAATTGCTCAAATGTAAATCTATGTGCGCCGGCGAGTTTCTTAAAATTAGTTTTGAAACTTTTGACTGCCGCTTCCCACAGACCTCCCATATGAGGAGCATGGGGTGGTATAAATTTCCACTCGAATCCGTGAATAGAATACTTCTGAGATATTGAGGTGGAGGTAGTTTTAATAAACTGAGAAAACTCTCTAAGAAGTGTTCTACTAGCTTCTAGGAAATTGCGACCATTATCGGAGTATATCCTGGATGGGAGCCCTCGCCTCCCCACAAAACGAGCTAATGCAGCCTCAAATGCTGCTGAGGATAACTCTGTGCATGCTTCTAGATGTATTGCTTTCGTGGTAAAGCATACGAACACACACACGTAGCCTTTTATAATGGGGGCTTTCCTCAAAGAGGAACTTTTAAGTTCAAATGGTCCAGCGAAATCAATTCCAGTGATATGGAATGCAGGTGAGAATGTGGACCGTTCAGATGGTAAGGGAGCCATGATTTGAGAACTGGGCTTGTGTTTATATATAATGCACGTTTTGCATCTGCGTATAACTCCTTTTACTCTAGGTTTCAATCGGGGAATGTAGTACTCAGTTTGTACAAAACGACACATTTGATTACATTCTCCATGGGCTAGAAAGGTATGTAAATGAGACAAGTAAAGGGTGCAAAAATGCGAATTTCCAGGAAGAATTATTGGAAATCTCTCCTTATAGGGAAGTGACGAATTTGACAAACGACCGTTTGCTCTAATGACTTGGTCTGAGTCCAAAAAAGGGTTCAAAGTTAGTAATGTGCTTTTGTGAGGTAACGGCTTTGAATCACGTAAAGCTTGATACTCAATATTATAATATTTTTGTTGAGTTAGGGATATGATACGGGTTTTTGTTAATTGTATCTCTCTTTGAGAGATTTCAATAGTATGAGTTATGTTGTTATTCGAATGAGGGCGAATGTTGTGGAAAAAACGAAATACGTATGACAAAACACGCAAAGCCCTCGAATATGAGGAAAATCGAGAAATAATTTCAGTTTCTTCAACACTAACTTGATGAGAAGTCACTTTAGATTGTGTTTGCAAGTTTGGAATTACGGGATTTTTCGTTGGCCAAGTGGATTCGGGATTTGTAAGCCACGAAGGGCCATTCCACCAAAGGAAATTTGCTGCTAGATCTCTGGGACTAGATCCTCGGGTGCCAATATCGGCAGGATTATGATGCGTAGCAACATATCTCCATTTGGCATTTGGTACAAGTTCGTGTATCTGGGCTGTTCGGTTGGCTACATAGGTCTCCCAAGAGTACGGAGGTTTCGATAGCCATCCGAGAACAATTGATGCATCGGACCATAGTGTTATTGACGCAATTTGATTCCCGAATATTTGTGAAACGTATTTTACTAAATGGGACAATAAAAGCGCACCATTTAGTTCTAATTTGGGCAAAGATACTGGTTTGAGTGGAGCTACTTTACTTTTCGCCATAAACAAATTCGAGAAAACCGTTGAAGTGGAGGTTTGCAATCTGAGGTAGACACAAGCACAGTAAGCTCTTTAGAGGCATCGCAAAATCCATGTATTTGGATTTCATCTGTGGGCATATACTGAATCCACCGAGGTATCTCTATTACATCCATTTGGGACAAGTCATCTAATACATTATTCCAATTGCGAAGGGAATCTGGAGATATTTCATCATCCCAACCAGATTTCTCCATCCAGAGATGCTGCATAAGCATCTTGGCTCTTATTATTACAGGAGTTACCCATCCTGCTGGGTCAAAGAGTTGAGCTACTTGGGAAAGTACTTGACGCTTTGTAGTGGATGTATGATTTTGAGCAGAAATTGTGGAATATGAGAATTTATCGCTAAGAGCATTCCATTTAATTCCAAGTGTCTTCGTTGAACTTGATTCAGAGAAACGCAATAAGTCCAAATCATACATGTCTTCGGGAAGTAGATCTTTCAGCAATTCGGGATCATTTGCTGTAATCTTCTTTAAGGGGAAACCTGCTGAATTGAGTACGGTGACTAAAGACTTGCGAGATGCAATTGTTTCTTCAATAGAGAATCCACCAAACAAAATGTCATCAACATAGGTTTCTCGTCTTAAAATTTTTGCGACTTCAGGGAATTGAGTTTCTGAATCAGAAGCAAGTTGTAACATAGTGCGTATTGCAAGGAAGGGGGCACAGTTGATACCAAATGTAACTGTATTTAATTGGTAGTCCTGAACTGGGCCTTTAGGATCCTTTTGGAATAGAATCCTTTGATAAGCTCTATCTTCGGGATGTATCTTTATTTGTCGATACATTTTTTGAATGTCTCCACTGTATACATATTTGTATTTTCTCCAATTGAGAATAGTGGAGATCAAATCATTCTGTAGTGTGGGACCAGTGTAGAGCACATCATTAAGTGAAAATCCCGATTTCGATTTGCGGGATGCGTTGAATACTATTCGCACTTTAGTGGATTTATGTTCCGGACGAACTACCGCATGATGAGGGAGGAAAAATGAATAAAATTTGCCTTGCGCACATATTTCTTGAGAGGAAGTTTCTTCCATATGATTTAAAGTGATGTACTCTTGAACTACAGAGTTATATTGATCCTGGAGATCGGGATATTTTAACAATGTCCTTTCCATTCTTGTATATTGTCCAAGAGCAGTGAATCTGGACGAACCAAGAGAAATGGTTTCAGGAAACTCTTTTCTGAAGGGAAGCCTTACAACATAACGACCATCATCGTCACGGGTTGTTGTTGTGGCATACAAATTTGCACAAAATTTCTCGGATTCTGAGAATTCAGGGACTGACGGGACTTCTTCAATTTCCCAGAATTTTTTAAGTACATCACTGAGTGTGTCAGATTCAAGAGCGTAAACTTTCGTTGTGAATGAGAGAACTGATTCTGTTGGCATAGGACCACTGAGCACCCATCCATATATAGTATTGTAGGCAGAAGCGCAACCATATATATCCTTTTTAATACCATCAATATTGATGAAACGCTCAGAGTCATTGCCAAGTATGAGATCAATATGAGATGAGATATTAAAATTAGGGTCAGCTAAATCGAGTTTCAAAAGCTCGGGACACTTCGGAATGTCAAACGAGACAGCCGGTAGCTTTCTTGTAACCTTTGGAAGGATAATAGCATTAATCGAAAATCTGATATTGTGCCTTTGAGAATAGAGGACTAAATCACATTCCTTGTCGGCAAACTGGGTTATTCCTCCAATTCCACCGATTTCATAACGAGATTTCCGGAATGGGATATTCAAAAGGGTTCTGATTTTTTCAGACAAAAAAGTTCTTTGGGAGCCTGGATCAATTAAGGCTCTTATTGTGAAAAGTTCGCCTTTGTGTTCTATTTGGACTAAGGCAGTCCTGAACAAAATAGTCTCATTATTTTGGGAGAAATTTGCATCTACTCGAGTATAAGCCTGTTTAGAAGTTGAGGGTGTAGAATGCTGAGAATTATGTTGAGCTACATTTCGTTCAGTTGTTTCAGATGTGTTTGAATTCTGAGATTGGTTGTTTGAATTTTGCTTGCGCTCTAAATGTAAAAGACTATGATGAGACTTTTTACAAGTGAAACATAAACGTTTACTTTTGCAGTTTGTTTTCACATGAGAAGCAGAGAGACAATTGATGCAGAGTTTCTTTTTAAATGCAAAATCAATGCGCTCTTGTGGCGAAAATTTTTGAAAATCTGGGCATATGCGAATGCTATGCTCTAAATTGCATAGTGAACAAGTAACATTTAGCTTTTCTTGAGAAGCGTACGATTGTATTTCGTTTGCATTTTGAGACAAATATTTTTGAGGCACATCATTGTGAACTTTCAATTTTCGGAAGCTTGATATCCGTTCAACCACTTCAAATCGATTGACTAAAAATTCGTCCATTTGGGACCAACTAGGTAGCTCGCGATGGGACTTAAGAGATTGTTCCCATTGGGATATCGTTTCCTCAGGAAGCTTTGTAGAGACTAAATAAATTAGCATGGGATCCCAGGATTCGATATTAACGTTCAGTGAAGCCAATGTGCTAAGACAGTCTTTCACTGTGGAATGTATCTTTTGTAAGGATTCACTACTTTCGCTCGTGGCTACGGGAATATTGAATAATATTTTAAGTTGGTTATCAACCAAAACGCGCTTATTTTCGTAACGAGATTTTAAAGCATTCCAAGCTAAATTGAAATTCTCACATAGAGCATACCGCTTTACAATGGCACCCGCACTACTTTTGGTTTTATTTCTTAAGTGATAAAGCTTTTGAGCAGGAGTAAGCTTTGGGTGGTTGACATATACGGCCGTGAACATGTCACGAAAAGATGGCCATTCTTCATAGCTGCCCTTAAAAACCTCTGTATCACAAGGGGGGACTTTTATACACACTGCAGAGCTATTGTAATTGAGATTCTGAGGTTCAGAATTTCTTTCAGGCAAAAGAGTTAGACGAGAGGTTCCACGAGGGGCAGTGTTGATACCCATTCTTAAAATATCTAAAATTTGAGATCGAGTATCATAATATGCTTCAGAGCAAATATTGAGATTTACTTTCGCATTTTCCTTTAATTCTTTGGAAACAACTGACTCGGGAGATAGCATCAAATTTTCATACTCGTGCTGAACTTTTCGCCATCGATCGACTAAGTCATCCAGTTTGACTTCTAGTAACGAATCAGTTTGGTCTGCAATATCAGCATTTTCAAAGTATGAACAAAAATCAGTTAGCTGATTGCACATAAACGCAAACTTTTCAAAAATAGGTGATGGCTTAATGGTGTTCACATTTGAGGGGACATTTCCCGAACTGCTTTGATCAGTTGGGTTAAGCATTTTTGCGAAAAAATTCGTTGGAAAGGAGGGTTGAAAAGATTTTCGATAAATTGAAAGAGAATTTGAGATCTACTCTCACTTTAGGAAAAGGCGGAACAAATGATTGAATTAGAGTCACAAATTGTTAAGTGCAAACAAAATTTTCGTAATTAACGATTTTGGAATATAAAATCTGTTTATTTTCCCTTTAGATATTAAATAGTTAACAGTGAAACAGTGGAACAAACTCGTGGGATTAGTGTAACTTGGCATAAAATATTTTATGGTTACAATTTTGCAATTATATGTAACAATTTCATAGAGATGAGGACATAAACAGAGAAAAGTTTTAAATTTTTGAGAATTTGATGTTTGAAACAAATCTTCTTGTTAAGTAAAATCTGAATTGAAATAGTAGATGAGTGAAACAAAATTTAGGATCGATTTGCTATATATCAGTTGAAATATAGCTAAAGCTTGATGAAGAAGCTCCTGAGAAATCAAAAATCGACTTGCTATATACCAGTTGAAATATATAGCTCTGGGTTAATTGTAAACCCGCACTAGAAGACTTTTCGCTATATTTCCGTTAACAAAATATAGCTACAGGTTGTTTGTAAACCCGGAGAATGAGACAATAATCGATAAACGTTAAAAGAGGGTACGAAACGTTAGAATCGTGACGCTATATATCAGTTGAAACATATAGCTATGGATTAATTGTAAACCAGAGAGACTGCATTTTGCTATATTTCAGTTAACAAAATATAGCTACAGGTTATTGGTAAACCCGAAACATGAGACAATAATCGATAAACTCAATGTAATATTGATTTCTCCATGCAATCGAGATCATGGAGATTATCCGAAAAGCGAGATCATATATAGTGCATTAGCAGACAAATAGGTTTTCAGACATTAAAATCGTGTAGCCATATATGGGAAAGCACAGTAAAATGTCACGTTTGGGAACAACAGAATTTTCCTGTTAAACTCTTAAGAATGTTTGGAATAACAGAATCTTTCTCTTTAAACTTTCAAGAATATTTCCAAGTTTGGAACAACAGAATTTTTCTCTTTAAGCTTCCAAAAATATATCCAAGTTTGGAACAACAAATTTTTTTCTTTAAACTTTTAAGAATGTTTGGAACAACAGATTTTTTTTCTTTAAACTTTTAAGAGTATATCCATGTTTGGAACAACAGAAATTCTTCTTACACTTCCAAGAGTATATGCAATTTTGGAACATCCATTTTTTTAGGAATTACAGTAAAATTCGCAGTAAACTTCCAAAAGTATCTCCACAATTGGGATCAGCAGAATAATTTTTAAACATTTCTAAGCAACATGAGATTTTTTTTTCACTGCTGTTTAGAAATCCACATAAATTGTTTATATCCACGTTAGGGATCACCAGAAATATTTTAGAACAAATTATGAAATATGTATGTATGTGTGGTAGATTAAAATGTACGTAAATACGAATGAGATATTTAAATTGTTGTTATTTAAATAGTAGTTAGTAAAGATTAGTACAGTGATTGTAAATAATTTTCTTTTAATTATTTTCAGTTTTGTAGATAGAATAATTTTGAGTTTTAAATTTTTATTTAATTAGATTCATTCCTCTCTGCCAATAATGTTATATATTTTCGTTCCATTCAGATTATATCGGCGTCCAAAATGTCAGTTTTTCCGTTTTGCCTCAAGAGTTTTTAATTTTTTTTAAAGTTTTTATGGTTGTGCAATTTTTTCCCCCTTAAGAGACACTGTGCGTGTCTAGCAAATCACTGTTCGTGAATGTATGTAGCGATTTATATCGGTTTTGTTTCCAGGACTCAAACCATAAAAAAAGTTTTATTATATGATTTTGTAATTTTGATCTATTATTCCATCAAGAGAAACTGTGTGTATATTTCTTCTTTGCGTAAAAACATTCGTGCTTGAATGTGTATAGAAATTCGAATTGTGTAACCAATATCAAAACGATCAATATTAAATGTTGAAATTATATGATTTTTTTTAATCTTGCTATATTAATAGCCAAGAGACACTGTGCCTTTATCACTGTATAAAAACATTCGTGCTTGAATGTATGTTGACATTTGTACTGCACCAGAGTACTGTGCCAGTATAACAGTTTCACCTAATAACTTTGAGAGAGATGTGTGGCTACTCTATTTTCCTTGGTTGTCTCTTGCACAGTGGGTTGGGTTGATACAAATGGGTATGTGCAATAGGGTTAGATAACTAAATGTTAACTACTTTGTTAATGTTAATTATTGAGAGCAGCGGTTACCTTAATGTATGTATACAGGAAATTTAAGTTAATTTTTTTAGTTTAGTAAAATTTATTTAGTTTTTTACGCGTACCGAAAAACCGATTTTATTTGTATTATATTGTTCGTTTATTTTATTTAATTTAATTTGTTTGTAGAAAACCGATATATTTTAATTTATTGTTGTGTTTTTTTTTCACGTAACTGTACGATTAATAATTAAATTAAATTTGTACAACAAGACTTTAGTTGTAAAATTTTATAATTTTGCATTAAATAGTTATAATGCCTTATTTGTATGTAGCGCACTTCCAACTCTCTTCGTCTCACTATTCGCCAATACAAATGGTACACTCTTGAGTTGTTTTTTTTATCACTCTCTTGAGACGACGTTTTCACCACTCATATATCACTCTCTTGATTATCCATATAAAGGTAGAATGCGTATATATGCAATGAATATACAAAAAATGGAGTAGAATGAAAAATGGAATGAGAAAAGTGGAATGAAGGATCGAAAATGGGAATGTGAAGGGAAAAGATGACGATAGAAATTATGAAGAGTGTATGGGTTCTAAGCCGCTTTTTTTCTTGAAAATTTAACGGTGATTTGGGAATATATATGAAAAAAATAAACTATGATGTAAGTATACAGAAAAATACATCATCCATAATATTATTGTTGCTTTGTTGTAACGGTGATTTAATGTGTTAACTTCTTGGTTATGCAATTAATTTTAGATTTCTTGCCAAGAAAGTTATTTATGAATTTATTATTTTCATAGTATTTAGATTTATTATTTAGATTTAGTATTTTATGTAGTTTTTTAGAATTAAATTGCACTTTTTCGAATAATTTTTGTTAGAAATTAGATTTCCACATACGATCAACTTTTTTAGTCCAATGGTTTCAATTTTCTAGCGAAGATTAGGCTTTAGGGAACATTTTTGTCTTCTCGTAAATTTGATATTACGTGTTGACAGAGAAATTTTAACAGTGGGAAATGTGCAATTTAAATATTAAGAAATATATATAGATATATATTTTTTTTTGAAATTTGATTTTCCTTTTAGGATGACAAATTTTAATAAGACTTGGGAATCTTATAATGTGCAATCTACAAAAATGCGAATTAGGAAAATCGTGCAATAGCAGATTGAGATATAATGTAGAAATAGGAATATTTAGCGATATGACAAGAATTTGCAATGTAGGATTAGGAAAAAATGTGCAATGTAGGAATAAGAAAATTTTGCGTTGAAGAAACAATGTGCAATGTTGAAATGAAGAAAAAAGATTAGCGGTAAGAAAAAATGTGCAATGTAGGAATAGGAATTTAGGTATACGGAAACAGCAAGAACTATATTTTTTAAACAAATTTTTGCAGCAAATAATTTTTACACATTTTTAACAATGATTTACACACTTTTTAACTAACTTTTACACATTTTTTTTTTTAATTTTGTTTCCCGCTTAACATACGTTTAATTCTAGGAGTTTTATACGATTTTAATGTATGTTTTATTCGTTTTAATGTTCTGTAGGTTTTATGTATTTTTTTTTAATTCACGAATTATGATAAAATTAATGTTCACAATAGTATGACTCAATAATTAACAATTAACCATATTTTCCGTCGCTTTTTTGATATTGTACAACTTCTATACGAAAAGTCTTTTTTTACATAAATGTAATTTTTTACACGATTTTAAATAAAAGTCTTCGCGACACATTATTTTTAATATATTTTTATTACCACGTTAAACGATTTTCGAATACGATATTAGCGCTTGTACACATTTACCGATCGACGTCACAATTAAACTAGTTGAGAAGGTTTTTGTTCTACTTTAATTTACCTTCTTTTCTCCTTGTTTGGTGATGTTTTATGCTGGTTTGCGAATCCTCTCCTCGAGTGGACCATGTTTAAAGTTGGGGTTATGGGGGGATTGGTGACGGCAACTGTTACTAAAGAGAGAGAGTAGTGGACACCAATTCCTGGAGTAGAGTGTGTGGACTGTATAACAGATTGTGGAGGAGGCACTAGGAGAATTGTGGTAGATCAGTATGTGGTATAAATTCTCAGTGGATGAGAAAATATACCATCAAGTTTAGCAACGCAGAGATAGGGAAAGATTTGGAAATAAAAAGACAGGAGTTACAACTTTGAAGTGTGATTGGTTTATTTGGGGGTATGCTCACCGTTCGAGATATAGAGAAGAATAGACCGAATTCAACTTATTTAACAAGCCAAGAAACTTTTAGATAGAAAGTAGTAATTCACAATAATAAATTCGATTAGGAATATCGATTAATCTTAAAATACAACTTCATGGATTTTTCATTAACAATAGTTCATAATAGTTTAGTTCAAATACAAATTCATAATTCATAATAATTCAGTACAGATGCGATTAAATAGGAAATTCGATAGATAAATATAAGTCTAAACATTGGTTTAGACAAATTATATTTGCTTAGTTCGGCTTGAGGTCATGTGAATAAAAACAGATGTTGTTGTTTTTTGAGTTGTATTTTTATATTTAAAATTTTCCAATATTTCGAGACATCTCCGATGCTCGTCTTCAGGGAAATTAATTTAAATTTAAAGAACAGTGAACTTCTTTACAAGGGAGTATATTTACAACAAATATGTATGGAACTAACATGGTAAATGCAACATTTGACGCAAGCCAATTTCCTATCTTCCTAAAGTTTATTGTCTTTGATTTCAATCCTTTGCTATGATTTGTTGTTGCGTTCAAAATATTTTTGCACACGAACGCAGCAGATAGAATGTCGAGAATCATGTTTTTCAATTCACGCGAAAACCAAAAACCCAACCGTCCGTTACGAGTTACTTCCACAGACTGATCTCTCCATCATACGTTGTTGAATAAATACCCATTCTCTCGTTCTCTTTTCGCTCTTTCTATCGCTCAAAATTATTCAATTTCAATCACAAAGGTGATTGGATCAATCACATGTGTAATTGGAAACGGAAAACTTTTCAATCACGTTGTAATTGAAAATTATTTCCGAATTGATTAACAAAATGATTGAATCAATTAATATTTTAATTGGAAACGTAACAAATACCAATATATTATTTTTGATAAAATAATTAATTGAATCAATTAACATATTAATTGAATCCATTCCCAAATTCAATTATTTGTTTAATTGAAAAAACTTCAGTGGTAATTTTTGTGTGTGGTACTAATTCAGCAGCGACGCAACTTGAAAACAACGCTAAGCGATGTCTAGGTGTAATATAATAGGAGCTGTTTTTCCGCGACCATGTAATATTTTCACCTGCAACCATGTTGGCTCAGTGAACATGGTTCTAAGAAGAATAAAATTGTCCTCATCTAAAATGTTATTATATTGGTAAAAAGAATTTTGTTTTTGTTATGGTCATAATCTAAAATGTTTTGATCTGCACGCACAGAAAAAACATGTTTGGACATGGTTGCCGCATCCATTTAATACTTATCTAGACTAGGTATTTGTCGCGAAAATCATGTATTTTCTCTTTGTAAAAATAATTTTCGAGCGGAGAAAAATTTATGTTGGCAATAAGCATTTAAATGGTTCTCAAATGCCGCAAACATGTTCTATTATTTAAATGATAGAATTTGAGACCATTACATGGTCGGGAAAATCATGTACCTGACCATTATTTGTTTACTTTTTTGCAAAGAAATAAGTATTTTTATAGGTTACGTATAGACATGTCTAGAACCATTATATGGCCATAAAGACCATGTACATTGTTTTCGTGACCATTTAATTATTTTAGTTTTTCTTGCAGCGAAAAGTATTTTATAAAAACACGATTTTCATTTTGCGCGTCAGTCGTGTGTTGATTGTTTCTTGGAATGTACGGAGAATACGGAATTACTGTGTTTAGGTGAGTACTATGTTCGGTTTTTTCACCAAAACACTAAATTAAAAGTACAAAAATATTTATGAAGACTATTATATTTTTATCAAGTCTTATCAAATAATGGATGGAAAAGATCCAATGAATTGATTGGTAATCATTTTATATTTCTAAATTAATTAATTAAGAAAAGTAACCGTGAAAAAAAGTTGGTTTTCAGCATGAAAACTGAACATAGTACTCAGCTTTTTGTGTTAATTTATTTATTCAGAAGTGAAACGTGGTTTTACGTGAACACAGTTTTTTTATTGGTTCTCAAACTTATTTTTATCTGTGTAAAATCGGAAAGTTTTACTTTTAAGGTGGGTATAAAGTTCGAGTTTAGCCGCTAAAATCGCTAAAGTGAAAACTAAATCAGTAAGAAAAATGCATGAAATTATACATATTTGTTGCAAATTTTATTATAACTTGATAGGGAAAAGCCCAAAGCAAATTTTCACAAAGTTTGTATTCCTTAAAATAGATTATTAAAGAAAAGTAAACTCGAACTTAATACCCACCTTTAGTTTCCTGTAGTTTCGATTGTTAGTGCGCATTTTATCCCATCAAAAGGTAAGTTCGATTTTAGCCGCTAAAGTGAAAACTAAATCAGTAAAAAAAGGCATAAAGTTATACATATTTGTTGCGTATTTCATTATAACTTGATGGGACATAGCCCAAAGCAAATGTTCACTATGTTTGTATTCTTTAAAATAGATTATTAAAGAAAAGTAATCGTGAAAAAATGGCGATTTTAGCGGCTGAACTCGAACTTAATACCCACCTAAAGAGTTAACTCGGGTGACCAGTGTAATATCAAACCCTTACTGATATCGACCAAAATTGACATATCTCTTTATAGTTCTAAATCACTTACAGATGTACAAGTTTAGTTCAATCGGACTTCTAGAATTCGAAGTTCGGACAAATTGTGGAAAAGTGTGGTATTCAGAAACCCAAGTTTTCAAGAAAAACAAGTTGTTGCATTGTGTGGACGTGTTTTCAAGCTGCTCCAATTAAAATTTCATTGTGAATATCTCGCTTAACTTGTACTAAAACCTGTGCTTAACGTGATCTAAAGCTTTTGCATTCTGCTCGACATATTTCGTTTGAGCTATTTTGTGTTGAAAGCTGTATTTTTTTAAAGTTTTATAAAACTGCAAACCATCGAAAGCAATACAAATATTCAGGTTTTGTTGTTGTTTCGTGGTTTCTGTAAACAAAGAGAAAAGGCGCTTTGACCCGTGAGTACACAAATTAGAAACGTCATCTTACTCCTCACTCAGCAGTGTTGGCCAGGGATGCAAATCCGATTTTTTAAATTGTACCAACAAGAATAAAAAAGTGTAATTTTTGGCATCAAATTGTACCAATTTTCAAAAATTCATTTATTTGACCAAAACAAAATAACAAAACATAAAAAATTAAAATAATATATAAAATTCATTTAACTCTACGTTTTTACAAAACGTTAAAACATTTAAAAAGTAATTAACAAAAAATTAACTTAAAGTTATAAAAACACATTGTATAGAAAATTCTTATATAAATCAGTCTATTAAATGACCAGCATTTAAATTGTGATTTCGAAACTTTAAAGTCATAGCAACATGAGTTAGAAGATTTCAAGTAGTCTTTCGATTGAATTAGACTGGAGACAGTTTGTACTTGTAGTCTGTTTCTTTCCTTTGTTTTTATAATATTTTGATAAGAAAATATTCTTTCAACGTTTGCCGAAGAATGAGGAATTGACAGGAATTGAGGAAATGGTATCACTTTTAAATATCTTAAGACTTTCAACGTCAGCTAATGCCCTATACTGGGTGTTAATGGAGTGAAAATTTTGTTCTTCATTTGGAAACATCTTAACCAGGAGTGGCACTATACATCCAGTTTGCCCAGAGAGAACATGTTCCGGTTTAAATTTTGGAAACCAGGACAATATATTATTTTCAAAATCAACTTTTATTCGTAATGTTTCGCAGAATTTTATGTAAAACTTTTTACAATTTTCTTTAAAACCCGTAACAATTTTTGGGTCAATGTCGTTTGATGATAGATAATATCGACACTCGTCCCACAGAATATATCATTTGTAGGAAGATGGTTTTGGTTCAGATCAATATCTGATATTTTTGAACTATCCAGCACATCTTTTAGTAGAAAATTTCGCGCAATTTGTCGAAACATAAATATCATGCGTTCTAAAAAATGTGCATTCGAACTTCTTCTGCTTGCATTTCGATGTTTATGTCATTTACATTTTTAAGAACATATTGAAGGAATAAACAAGTAAGTAAAGTCTAAAGTCGGGCGGGACCGACTATATTATACCCTTCACACCTATGTAGGCCAAAATTTGTGTTACCATCTCAACTACTTCACATTTGCTGGAAGATAACGTAAAGGAGACAATTTTTTTACTTCTACAATATCTCTAGAATTAAAATTTAAATCGGCTAACGCTATCCAGTTAATTGGAGGACACTTCCATTGAAAATGGGTCTAAAATGTGTAACAGTCTACCATATTTCCCCAACTCTGGTGTACGTATATATGGGAGCTATATATAATCTGAACCGATTTTGACTAAATTTGACATGTATAGTTAGAATAATAATTCTGCTATCTATGCGAAATTTCACGTAAATGGCAGTATAACTTAGGCCCCCTGGTCATATGAGTGCAAATCGGACGGAAGATATATATGGGAACCATATCTAAATCTGAACCGATTTCAAACATATTTGGCACAATTACCGATACTACCAAACGTACTCCTTGTTCGAAATTTGTAGCACATCACGGCAAAACCCTGGATTTTAAGGCCATATAAGTTCGAATCGGACGAAAGATATATATGGGAGCTATATCTAAATCTGAATCGATTTTGACCATATTTGGCACATACAATAGTATCGTTAAAAGTACCGCTTGTGCAAAATTTGAATAAGTCAGGGTAAAAGTCTGGCTTTTGAGACCATATAAGTCCAAATCGGGCGAAAGATATATATGTGAGCTATATCTAAATCTGAACCGATTTTAACAAAATTTGACACACTTAACGATACTATTAAACGTACCCCTTGTGCAAAATTTGAAGCAAATCACGTCAAAACTCTGGCTTTTGCGGCCATATAAGTTCAAATCGGACGAAAGATATATATGGGGGCTATATCTAAATTTGAACCGATTTCAATCAAATTTACCAAGCATTGGTAGAATGTCAATTCTACCCTCTGTGCAAATTTCACGAAGATCGGTAGTAAACTTTGGCCTCTGTGGTCATATGAGTCTAAATCGGACGAAAGATATATATGGGAGCTATATCTAAATCTGAACCGATTTGGCTGATATTTTGCAAGATTTTCGAGATTCATAAAATATTTGGATGTACGGTATTTCAAGAAAATCGGTTGATAAACACGCTAACTATGACCAAATCGGGGATAAATATATATGGCAGCTATATCTAAATCTGAACCGATTTTTTCCAAAACCAATAGCGATTGTCTCTGTTCCAAGAAACGGCCCTGTGCCAAAATTGAGGACGATCAGACTTAAATTGCGAGCTGTACTTTGTGCACAAAATTACATATACAGACAGACGGACGGACGGACAGACAGACAGACGGACATCGCTAAATCGACTCAGAATTTAATTCTAAGCCGATCGGTATACTAAAAGATGGGTCTATGACCACTATTTCTTGGCGTTACATACAAATGCACAAACTTATTATACCCTGTACCACAGTAGTGGTGAAAGGTATAAAAATTTAATTTATACACTGGATTTTTAAATCTAGAAGTAATAAAGTTGACTTTGTCTCTCTTGAATTTTGATTCAAAATCTATTAGATTGAAATAATAATGAAGAGGTTCCAATTGCTCTAACAACCTGTTAATGACTTCTTGACGCGATAGCCATCTTGTTGATGAATATTTCAAAATATTGTGGAGTTCTGTTCCAAAATGTTGCTGGAAGTCTAAAAATTAATTTCTTCTACTTGAGCTATTGCAGAAATAATAGTTGATTTCTTTCATAAACTTATCGATGTCGTCAGAAATAAAAGCTTCGAAAGCTGCAACTGACACTAAATTCAAAATATGGCATACGCAACCATTCTTAAATAAATGGGGGACTAATTCCTTAAATTTGGCCTGCACACCATTTTTCGAGCCCGTCATTACAGCACAAGTGTCTGTTGTTATACCGACCATTTTCTGTATTGGCATTTGACATTCCTTCAAAAAGTGGATTGTTGCTTCATATATGCCACTGGCCGTACAATCGGTTAATTGTATAGGTCCCAAAAATCGATCTCTGCATTTAACATCAAAAATTCGAATAATAATTGCTAGGTTTTTATACACACTTACGTCCGTACTTTCATCAATTACTAGCGAAAATTGTTTTGGCAAAAATTTGAAATACTTTTCACATTTTCTGGTCCAATAATATTTGTTAAAATTTGCTGACCCTTTGTTCTATTTATAAGAAATCTTTTTGATATTTGTGAATCGGGTAAGCCTTCTTTTATAACGTTGTTAAGATGATCCAATACTGTGAAAGGGAGATTGTGTTCTGCTACGAACAAACTAAGCATGACTTCTAGTTTTTTTGCTGCCTCTGATACCGGACATGTGGTGTTTTCAACGAAGTTGCTTATTTTTGAGTAGTTTTCATTGCACCAATTTTTTTTTTTTTTGATATGGCTGTTGTACGGCTCATGTCGTTTTATACACTGTTAGAAAAATATGTTTTTCATATGTTCCGATATAAACAAAATGTGTTTCGGGCACGATTTTAAACCACAATATATTTAAGTGCGAACATGTAATTTTCCTAAACTAACACTAAATGTTTGGGACATCTATGTTAATATGTTAGAATATATTATGTTTGGGGCATGAATGTTTCATAAAAATCATATGTGTGAATACAAACATATATAAATTTACAAATTGCAACTAAACATACATATGTTGTGATATTTTATTCAAAGCGACAGAGAGAGTATAGAGAGAAATAGAGATGGAAACCGGGAGAGTTGACGAAAGATATCAATATAACACAGCAAAAGAGTCAAAAGAGAACAATTTCTGTGAAACCGCTTGTATGTTGTTTCGGAAAACTGTTTTATGATAAGGCCAAAAATTTGATATGTTTAAGTCTAAATATTATTTAATTTGAATAAAGAGAATATACATTCTGAACCAAGAGAATAGACATTTGAAAAACAAACAGCTTATGTTTTCGCCTTGAGAGCAGCATTTTATGTATGTGTGGACATGTGTTTTGTTTATCATTTTGGCATTATTTTTTTCTTGGTTCGTTAAAAGAAATCAGGGGTCTTCATAAAAATAACGAAAGGGCACTATACTCTTTTTAGAGTTGGGACGGTAAAATGAAATAAGGAGGAAATAGTGAAAAATTACACAGTAAAATGTAAAAAAACAAAGTTTAGTTTCTCTTTATTAAAAAGTAGTCCACGAGGAGTTGACGGACACCATCAAATATAAAAGCGGGCATTAAGTTCGACTTTTACAGCTAAAACAATTTAAAAAGTTTATTTTCTTTAAAATGAATTATTAAAGAAAAATAAAAGGAATTTTAGAGCGATGGTGTTAAATGCTAGTAAAAAACTGTTCACTCCTAAATAAATTTATGTTTATATTATAAAATTATGTATGTATGTCTATACTCGACTCCACGTTCTTCTTTTGTTAGTTTTTGAATTCCTTCCAAATTTTAAAGTTTTGTACAAAAACAGTTTTTTATTACAAGATTGTTATTTTTGCAATAAAAAATAATATTTTATCCAAAAATCATTCAATTTCGTTTATATCAAGCACTGTTACTGACTATAAATCTTTAATAACGCACATTTCAATGTTTCATTTAAAAAAATTAATATAGTATAAAGATAAATGTGTAAATTCAAAAAAAAAAACAAAAAAAAATGTTCGGTCGGAGCAGGGATTGAACCCACGACCCTTTGCATGCAAGGCAGACATGCTAACCACTGCTCCACGTGGCAAACAAATGTATGTTTCTGTTAAATAATGTTATGTTTGCATGGGCTCGTGGGCGCTGCAAACTATGCTATATAAATGTAACTTAAAACGATAATTATCTACTGGTGACTATAACAGCTACGTAGCCCGGTGGATAGTGTGTTGGCTTACAAACTGTATGGTCCTCGGTTCGATTCTCCGTGCAGGCGAAAGGTAAAATTTAAAAAATTTATAAAAGTGAATAATTTCTTCAACATTATTTGTATTACAGAGAAAGGTGCCAATAACTAAAAAATTTCGTGGAAGTGAAAATTACGAGTATGTTAGGGAATGAGCACAATCGTGTTTGGGAAAAATTCTTCCAAGCATATAATATTTTTGGCTCAAAATGCTTCCAAACATATAATATGTTCACATAAAACAAACATATTAATGTTTCGGCAGTATGCAATAATATATGTGCTTCCTGCAAAATATGTTTGGAACATATGTTAAAGAAGCGATTTTTTTTGAGGGTGTATGGTTAACTCCTCCTGCACGGATGAAAAAGACTGTTTTTCATATGTTTGGCTATAAACATTATATGTTTGGAACACAAATTTTTAAACACAATATTTTTGAGTGCAAGCATATAATGTTCATAAACTAGCATAAAATGTTTGGGACATATATGTTAATATGTTAGAACATATTATGTTTGGGACATAAAATGTTTGTAAATATAATATGCTTGGATGCAAACATATATTAATTTAGAAATAGCCTATAAACATATATGTGTTTAGTAGCTTGGAGCGCTATTTAACAGGGAGCGATATTGAATTAAATTGGTGGTTGTTGCTTGTTATTACAAAATTACCATTTTATTTTTCCTTGGGCAATTGATCAGCTACTTCTTTGATCCTCACAAACTGAGTGGTCCGCTGTTCGAATCCCCGTCAGGCAAAAGGTAAAATTAAAATAAAAAAATCATAAAATTGAATAATTTCTTCTACAATGTTTGTATTAGAGAAAAAGGTGCTAAGAACTAAAAAATCTCGTGGAAGTGAGAAAGATTTCGGGGAATATACAATTGGGCAGAAACAAAATTTTGAGCATTCAGGTCGAAAACCTATGTTGTTAGCGCCTATATTACCTGTTTATTTTCATAATTCATTATGATTGTAAATATATAAAAAAATAATTAAAATTTTGAGCACAATATTGTTTGGGAGAATTTTTTAAGCATATAATATTTTTGGGTGCAAAATGCTTCCAAACATATTTTATGGTCACATAATAACATATTGTTTTTTGGAAGACAACATTATTGAATTTGGATGCAAAAATACAAAATGTTTGGAACTTAGACTACCCAAACATATATTGTTTAGACCAATATGCTTTCAAACATATTATATATTGGAAGAGATCAAACATATAAATGTTTGGGCAATACCCAAAAATATATATGCTTGAAGCAAAATATGTTTGGGAGTATATGTTACAGAAGCGATTTTTTGTGAGCGTGTGCTATATTAGTATTACAAGCCATACATTTTTTGGTGTTACCATCTTTAATTAGCCATGGAAGCAAAGTTTTCCATTCTTCTCTAAAAGGCACAACATATGCTTTGGTCTTTTTGGCAGACCTGAAAGGACTATATTGGTAAAACTTTCTTTTAATACTAAAGTATTAATACAAACCTAGCGACAGATGTTTCCATTTTTTCAAACAAAACAAGTGCTTTGGGTTTTCTTAAGACGGGTTTCTAATCCAATTAACTAAAACAAATGTAAAGTTAGCTGCACTTGATTGTTTTCTGTGTTTCTTTTAATATCAGATTATAGCTCAACGTATCGTACCATTTCTATGCTTTATTTGCGCTATACGCGCAAGCGTAATGAGAAACGCTTTAATTCAAATACGCATACCAAGTACAATCCAAATCAGTGGCAATATTAATACGATTGTTTGAATTGTACCAAATGAGACATTGTAGTACCACTGTACTTTTTACATGTGAAATGTACCAATTTTAGTACAATTGTACCAACTTTTACATCCCTGGTGTTGGCCAGCGAAACGTCATTCCACTGTTCTCCTTTTGTTTTGATTGATAAAAAGCTCACTTCAAAAGTTGTTCTGTGGTTGTTGATCAGGCTAAGTACTAATCACTGGTTGCTGAAATAACTAAGTACTGAATTTGTTAACCTAAACTCAACTCTGATTTTGTATATGCCTAGAAGTATACTTTGAATCTTACGTATTAATTGGAAATAAATTTCACATTTGAATTCAAGTCTGAATCATATATTTATTCATTGCGAAATATTTGGAAATATATTTGAAACCACATTCTTGTCTTTGACATATTGTTACGTTTTTATATTGAGGCGTATTTAATTACACGATAATTAAAACACTGTTCTTTTCAAATAACGACAATCTACAATTTATTTGTTTAACAGGTTGGTTACACTTATTTGCTCTACGATGGGTACTGTATAAACTTTAGCTTACGACTGACTTGACAGCTCTCTCCGCTAGGGGTTTATATACCGAGATATGACGATTTCGAATGTTCTCGCTAATTGGCCTACAACCTTCTAGATTAAGCTACTGCCTGCTAGATGTCGCACGGGCGACATCGCACTTATATATCGACTTATGTTCTCGGCTATCTAGAACTTTCTATGGGGCGTTATTGTGCAGGTGATATGGCACACATACTTTTAGGCCCATTCTCATCTTGGCTAGTGCATTCTACCATTTGGTAGATGTCGTGCAGGCATAAGGGATTATGTTCATATTACCGATAATTATAACAGTAAAACAAAAGGCGTTACTTTTACAATGAAAGATTGGAAAACTAAGAACACAAAAGATGTTTAGGAAAGTACTTGAAAATAAAGAAATGACTCTAACAAGTTTTGACGTAATTTTATCGTTACAATTTGAAATTTAAATTAACGGAAACTAATTTAAATAAACTTAAATCTAGAAATATCAAATTCGTAACAATATTAAGAAAACTTATAAAATGACTTGCCCTATACCGTCGTGTCGTATCACTAAATTGGATGAACAAACGATTTCGTGCTAGATTTGTTCAACAAGTTACCATTCAAAATGTGCGCCATTATCAGCACGCACAATTGACAACTTACGTGAAGATAAGGGTCTGCGGTGGTGCCGTGAAAAGTGCAAACATATTGATGGCGAGTTTTTTACCTTTTTTAAAAACTGTAGAGCCAGACTCGACGATATTTCGAAGGATTTTGATGTCAGATCGCTTTAAAAAAATTAACAATCTTCTTGATAATTTTTCTAACTTGGACACAGTGTTACAATCACCAGAAAAAAGGAAGAAATCTAAATCTAACAAGAATTCATCAAGGTTAAAGTGGCAGCCCGATTAAGATTCAGGCTCACTTAGACTATTCAGTCCATTGTGATACCACATTAACTAAAAGTACCTATTACATATGGGGACTTCTAGTTTTAACCGCTGAACCTTCTTGATTATTTTTCTTTGTTTAACCAACCAGATTGTTCCAAAAACATTAGCAGACTGCTTAAGTTAACGTTTTCCAGATCCGCCAGTAATCTGAAGCTATATGCTCCTAAAAGTTTCTTGCGCTTTACACAAAATGCAGGACACTCACACAAGAGGTGTTTAATTGATTCTTTTTCCTCCGCATCATGACAGCTCATACAATAGTCATTATACTTCGCGCCAATAGTTTTTGCAAAATCGCCTATCAGGCAGCAACCCGTTATAGCAGATATCAGGAGTGATATCTGACGTCTCGAGAACATTAGCATATCTAGTGTGCGGTTTAAGTTGAAATGGGGCCATATTTGTCGTTACAACCCTTGCAATTCTCCCATCGAACATTTGCCATCATAACAGCCTTCTCACGCAGCATGAGCTTGCAGGTAGCTAGGGGCATACCAACCTAGTTCTCCTGGAATATGTAAGGTAGTCCCTAGCCTTGCCAACTCATCCGCTTCGCAGTTCCCCGGTATGTTCCTATGGCCAGGCACCCATATTATGTGAATATTGTACTGCTCAGCCATCTCATTGAGAGATTTGCGGCAGTCTATGGCCGTTTTCAAGTTAAGGAACACAGAATCCAAGGATTTTATTGCAGGTTGACTGTCTGAGTATATATTAATGCCCACATTTTTTGGAACATTACTTCTCAGCCAATTCGCCACCTCTCTTATTGCTACACCTCTCTTATTGCTACAGTGATTAGGTAATCTTTTCGCTATTCGAAGTTCCAGATCATTAGAATATACTCCGAACCCCACTTGTCCATCCAATTTGGAGCCATCAGTGTAGAAATCTATATATTCTTTATTCCCCGGGGTCTGTGTGCACCACGCCTCACTGTTGGGGATTAGAGTCTCAAACTTTTTGTCCAAAAGTGGACTCGCCAAAGTGTAATCCACTACGTTAGGCACATCTGGCATTATTTTGAGGACAGAACTGTGACCGTAACCTTTTTCCTTTTTTTTCAGTTTCCTTTCTCGCCCTTTCTTCAATATTAAGCTTAAAGTTCAGCTTCCTGTCCAAAATAACGCCAAGGTATTTTGCACAATCACCAAAGGGAATTTCAATACCCCCTAAGGAAATAGGCCTAACCGTGGGATTTGCAGGATTTACCCCAAGACCATTGTCTTTCGCCCATTTCTCAGTCATCCGGAGGGCCCTCTGAATAATATCTCTGATTGTGGATGGGAATTTTCCCCTGACTGCCAGAGCCACATCATCTGCGTATGCCACCACTTTTATCCTTTCTTTTTCTAGAGTAACCAGAAGGTTATTTATAGCAACATTCCAAAGAAGAGGTGATAGAACTCCTCCTTGGGGAGTGCCTCTGTTCACATACCTTTGTATGTTTGCTTGTCCTAGTGTGGCTGAAATACGTCTCTTCATTATCAGTTCGTCTAACAGCCTGAGTATACATGGATCAACATTCAGAGTTGTCAGTCCATTTAATATCGAGCTCGGGTGGACATTATTGAACGCCCCTTCGATGTCTAGAAACGCCACGATTGTGTATTCTTTGACAGATAGTGAGCTTTCAATAAAGCCGACTAGTTCATGTAGTGCGGTCTCAGTAGACCTGCCCTTCGAGTATGCATGCTGTCGTTTCGACAACAAACTTGAATCGATGCTAGTTCTAAGATAGATATCTATCATCCTCTCCAGAGTCTTAAGTAGGCATGAGGATAAGCTGACTGGTCGGAAATCCTTCGCCCTCGAGTGAGAGGCTTTTCCCGCTTTAGGTATGAAAACGACTTTTGTTTCCCTCCACTTTCCTGGGATATATGATAAATTGATACATCCTTTATATATCACCGACAACCAGGGGATAATTTTGTCAGTTACAGCTTGTAACTCCGCCGGAGTAATTCCATCAGGTCCGGGGGATTTGAATGGTCCAAAACTATTTAGCGCCCATCTTATTCTAGTTTCCGATACAATTTCCTCGACAGGAAACGACCGCTGAGCAACTGTGGCACCGCCAGTACATGGTTCAACCGTCTGATTTCCATGTGTGTCCAATAGTACCTCCAAATGTGTGTCCAATAGTACCTCCAGCGTCTCCTCACTGGACGTTGTCCAATTGCCCTCCGATGTTTTAATGAAACCTGGAGCGGAGTTGGTGGATGCTAGAACCTTCCGTAGTCTGGAAGCCTCGGACGTATTCTCAATACTGCTGCAGTAATCATTCCAAGAGTTATGCTGAGCCTTTCTCAGTTCTCGCTTGTATTCTCTCAGATTCTTCTTGTAAGCGTCCCAGTCCTCAGGGGCTCTGGTGGACTTTGCCTTGTTAAAGAGCTTCCTGTAGGATTTCCTCATATTACTTAATTCCGTAGACCACCATGGTGGTCGATGTTTCCCCCTTGGCTTTCCTCTAGGGCATGCAGCTTTCAGTGAGATGTTGAAGGCCTTAGTAATCCGCTCCACTGCGTGTTCGATATCTTGCACATTTCTCATATTTGTATCTGTTATTTCCGGTATCATCATATTGAACGATTCCCTATACCTATTCCAGTCAGCTTTCCTAACATTTGGCGGAAATATGGTCTTGGTGATATGAACATCAAATTTGAAACTGATGTAGCGATGATCTGAGAAGCTGTGTTCACTTAAAACCTGCCACTCAGATATCATTTCATTCAGTTCTTGCGAGGCCAAGGTGATGTCCAAAACCTCTTGCCTGTTTTTAGTGACAAAGGTTGGGGCATCTCCCTTGTTGCAAACTACCAGATTAGTACGCAAAAATAAACTCTATTAGCGACTCTCCCCTTGCATTAGTATCACTACTTCCCCATATACTATGATGTGCATTCGCATCGCATCCCATAATGAGTTTCGTCTTTGTTTTCAGTGACTCCTCCACTAAGGTCTTAACGTCATATGGAGGCATCTCCCTGTCATGTCCCATGTAGACCGAAGATACCCAATATTTGCATTTGGCTATTTCTAAACTGGCAACGACAGTGTCTGTATTGCACATTGAAGGAAGCAGAAACAAGTTGAGCTCGTTTTTAGCAATTATACAGGCTCGATTGACATCATTACCAGGATACTGCAATAGTTTGAACCCAGGAGTACTTAATTCACATATTTTGTTTCTATAAACATATGGTTCTTGAATAAGAACTATATCTATGTCCCCTTTTATCAGGAGAACTTTTAAGGCAGCACATGCAGCCTTACAATGATGAAGATTTATCTGGAGGATCCGTAGGACCATCGAGATTTTCAACAACCGTCACATCAGCCGCTTCAATCGAGTCATCAAGAATGTTGTCTTCAGAGATCTCGGTGACTCTCGCAATAAGAATTCATCAAACAATGCAACTGAAAAAAATTCTCCGACACTATTTAACGCCAATAATATTCAGGATTCAGAGACTGTTGTCATTCCTATTAACACCGCTGAAACTGCACCTTTACCTATTCCACCCATTATTATTACCCCGTCGCATTCGCTGAACACTGGAACAGTAGTGGCACCAGCTACTGTGTTAACCGATACTAATGCATTCTTTTCTCCTTTTAATACACCTACAAATCAATGGCCTGCTGGTTCAGCTCCAAAACCTTTAAGGGTCTTACCTCCAATGAAAACCATTCTTGCTGCCCGTTTTGCTCCAGAAACAACTGAGGATGATATTCATTTTTACATAAAATCAAAACTGAATGCAAATGTAGACATTAAGGTATTTAAACTGCAATTTATGGAGAGGAGGAACAAGGCGTCATTCAAAATTTTGGTACCTGAGGACATTTTTGACACAGTGGTCAATCCGGAATTTTGGCCTTACAGAGCTGTGGTGCATAAATTTGTTTTTAGAGATAGAGTTGCCCGTTTACCTGCACATCCCGTTAAGTAATCAAAAAACTGAATAAAACCCTGTCTGGTACGAACTTTACTATAGTTTATCAGAATGTTAGGGGACTTAATACAAAATTATGCAACCTATATACGGATAGCTTTGGCTTTGATTATGATTTGATTATATTTACTGAAACCTGGCTTCAAAGTAATATCTTAAATACTGAAATCTTATGCGACAAGTACCAAATTTACAGATGTGACCGCACGAATGGTTTGAAGAAATCTGGTGGCGGCGTCCTAATTGCTGTTTCTTCGAAATTTGCTTCATCAAAAATTGATATTCCAAACGAACTTCAAATTGAATATTTAGGAGTGAAAATAAGGTGCGGCCATAATTCATTGTTTGTGACTTGCTCCTATATTCCTCCTGGTTCTTGTAACGATGTTTATAATGCTCATTTGACTGCTATCCAATCGGTCCTAGCTACTGCAAGATCCTCTGATTTGATTGTTTTGGCTGGTGATTTTAATATTCCATCTATTACATGGAATTATTGTGGGGAAATGAATTACTCCATACCAATGCTAAGAAATGGATATCAATCTGAATTTGTTGAAAATTTGTTAAAAGATGGTCTTTTTCAAATTAGCAACATACAAAATTCGGAAAAAAATTACTTGATTTATTTCTTACAAATGAACTAAAAGATGTGTTTTTATCACCTGTCAATGTCGTTGTAAATCCTGAAGATGTTTATCATCCCACTGTCTGTATAAATATAAATATGTCTTTTTCGAAATCTATGCGACAAAAAATCGTATTGAAAACTGATAAAATATTATCTTTTAATAGAACTGATTACGAAAAACTGAACTCAATACTATTAAATGTGAATTGGAATGAAATCTTACCAGCGAGAAATCTTGATGAATCAATAAATACATTTTATGAAACTTTGAATTCATTCATTGCCCAATCTGTTCCATTAATTCGAGTAACTTCTCACACTGGTCCACCTTGGAATGACAATAAATTGCGTAACTTGAAGAATATAAAGAATAAACTTTGTAAGAAGTATAAAAAATCTGGATCTGCTACTGACTATGCAAACTACTCAATTGCTCGTTCAGAATAAAATTGTGGAATAAACAATCCTATAACAATTATTTATCGAAAATTAAAAATGAACTGAAGCTTAATCCAAGGTCATTTTACAGCTTTGTTAATTCTAAACGTCAATCAAATGTGTATCCAAGAATCCTTCACTATGGTGCTGTTGAAGCGGATGATAATGAATCTATATGTAATTTGTTCTCAAATTTCTTTGCAACAACTTACTGCCATAAGGATTTCAAGCAATCTGATGCGTACACATTTAAGATACAGGAATATTCGACATTCTCTACTCCACTTATTTCTTCTGATATTGTGCTGAGTTATATGGAAAAGATAAAATGTTCATATCGCCCGGGCCCTGATGGGATTCCCAGTAACATCCTCAAATATTGTGCTCATTCTCTTTCTACTGCTCTTTCATTTCTGTTTAATGAATCTGTTTAATGAATGGAAGAATTCATTTATTATTATTACTATTTAAAAATGGAAGCAAGTCAGATATTACGAATTATAGAGGCATTGCTAAATTAAGTGCTATTCCAAAACTGATGGAGAAAATTATTTCTGATATTTTGAATCATCAAATCTCCTCTCTTCTATCGCCTAAACAACATGGCTTCCGTAAAGCTTGTTCGACCATAACAAATATCTTGGAATTGACTACAATGATTAATGAAGGCTTTAGAGATCGTTTACAGACTGATGTCATTTATACTGATTTTAGTAAGGCGTTTGACAAAGTAAAACATTCACTTTTACTGTACAAACTGCATCGCATGGGCTTCAGTGAATTAATGGTATCCTGGTTTGAAAGTTATCCAAAGAATCGCACAAAATTTGTAGTATTTGATAACATTATTTCGAAATCAATACATGTGCCTTCTGGTGTTCCACAAGGTAGTCATATTGGCCCTCTATTGTTCTGCTTATTTATAAATGACCTTCCATCAGCCATTAAATTTGGTTACACTCTCATGTATGCTGACGATGTTAAAATTATAAAGATTTTTCGGAATAGTGATAACCAATCCCTACTCCAATCTGATATGAATAACAGATATGGTGCTCATCAAATATGATGGAACTGAACATAAGGAAATGCATGCATATCTCTTTTTAAAGATTAAATTATATCGACACGAATTATTATTTGAATGACACAATGCTTGAAACTGTTGAATCCTTTAAAGATCTTGGAATACTTTTGGATCGCAGGCTAGATTTTAGATCTCACATTTCTATGACTGTAAATAAGGCCTATGGATCATTTGGATTTATCAAGCGCTGGAGTAAGGAATTTTCTTGTTACAAGGAACTTATATACTTCACTTGTGCATCCTATCCTGGAATATGGATCTGTAATTTGGGACCCACAGTACCAAATTCATTCCAATCGTATTGAATCTGTTCAGAAACAATTTTTACTGTTTTGTTTACGTCGGAATAACTGGACACCTCAAACCTTGCCGTCTTACAAAGAAAGACTATCGCTTATCAAATTACCTACACTGAAAAATAGACGTACCATGCCAAATATCTGTTTTACGGTTGATGAATTAACGGAAGATTTAAATCTGATTTCCTTATAACAGCATATCGTTCAATGTACCGTTTAGGCCTACCCGCAACATTGAACTGCTCCACATTGAATACTTTCGAACGAACTTTGAAAACAACGATCCACTTCGCCGTCTTTGTAATGAATTCAATAAATTTTATCATTATCTTGATTTGTCAGAAGAGAAATACAATATAAAGAAAAAGATAGGTTAGGTTAGGTGGCAGCCCGATGTATCAGGCTCACATAGACTATTCAGTCCATTGGGATACCACATTGGTGAACTTCTCTCTTATCACTGAGTGCTGCCCGATTCCATGTTAAGCTCAATGACAAGGGACCTCCTTTTTATAGCCGAGTCCGAACGGCGTTCCACATTGCGGCGAAACCACTTAGAGAAGCTTGGAAACCCTCAGAAATGTCACCAGCATTACTGAGGTGGGATAATCCACCGATGAAAAAATTTTTGGAGTTCGGTCGAAGCAGGACAAAAAAGGAAGAAAAAGATAACATTATTATTAAATACTTGATATATTAGCAAACCATATGTATATAATGTAATATATAACTATTAGTCTGTAAGGGATTAATCCATACACCCTCAAAAAAATCGCTTTTTTAACATATGTTCCAAACCTATTTTGCAGGAAGCACATATATTTAGTTATCATATATGGAAGTCGGTCTATATGGGAACTTTACCAAAATATGGACCAATACACACCATATTTGGCACATCTATTTGTAGGTCTAAAATACCTCTATATTTCCAATTCTAGAAGCTCTATTTGTAGGCCTAAAATACCTTTAGATTTTGAACTTTAGCCAACTCGGATAAAAAATTCGGTTTCTGATGCCCAAGACCCCAAATGAGGGAATCGGTCCATATGGATGCTATGCCCAAAACATGGACCGACACACATCATATTCGGTACACCTATTTGTACACGCTCAAAAAAAAATCGCTTCTTTAACATATGTTCCAAACATATTTTTCAGGAAGCACATATATTATTGGATACTGCCGAAACATTAATATGTGTGGTTTATGTGAACATATTATATGTTTGCAAGCATTTTGAGCCCAAAAATATTATATGCTTGGAAGAATTTTTCCCAAAGACGATTGTGCTCATTCCCTAACATACTCGTAATTTTCACTTCCACGAAATATTTTAGTTCTTGGCACCGTTTTCTGTAATGCAAATAATGTTGAAGAAATTATTCACTTTTATATATTTTTTAAATTTTACCTTTCGCCTGCACGGAGAATCGAACCGAGGACCATACAGTTTGTAAGCCAACACACTATCCACTGGGCTACGTAGCTGTTATAGTGACCAGTAGATAATTATAAGTTACATTTTTATAGCATAGTTTGCAGCGCCCATGAGCCCATGCAAACATAACATTATTTAACAGAAACATACATTTGTTTGCCACATGGAGCAGTGGTTAGCATGTCTGCCTTGCATGCAAAAGGTCGTGGGTTCAATCCCTGATCCGACCGAACACTTTTTTTTAATTTACACATTTATATTTATACTATATTAAATTTTTTTAATGAAACTCCGAAATGTGGGTTATTAAAGATTTATAGTCAGTAACAGTGCTTGATATAAACGAAATTGACTGATTTTTGGATAAAATATTTTTTTTTATTGCAAAAATAACAATTTTAACTTTAAAATTTGGAAGGAATTCAAAAACTCTAACAAAAGAAGAACGTGGAGTCGAGTATAAACATACATAAATAATTTTATAACGTAGACATACATTTACTTAGGCGTGAAAAGTTTTTTACTAGCATTTAACACCATCGCTCTAAAATGTATTTTATTTTTCTTTAATTATTCATTTTAAAGAAACTAAACTTTTTAAATTGTTTTAGCTGCAAAACTCTAACTTAATGCCCGCTTTTATATTTGAAGGTGTCCGTCAACTCCTCGTGGACTACTTATTAATAAAGAGGAACTAAACATTGTTTTTATACATTTTACTGTGTAATTTTTCACTATTTCCTCCTTATTTCATTTTACTGTCCCAACTCTAAAAAGAGTATAGTGCCCATTCGTTACTTTTATGAAGACCCCTGATTTCTTTTAACGAACCAAGAAAAAAATTGTGCCCATAATGCCAAAATGATAAACAAAACACATGTCCACACATACATAAAATTCTGCTCTCAAGGCGAAAACATATGCTGTTTGTTTTTCAAATGTCTATTCTCTTGGTTCCGAATGTCTATTCTCTTTATTCAAATTAAATAATATTTAGACTTAAGCATATCAATTTTTTCCTTATCATAAAACAGTTTTCCGAAACAACATACAAGAGGTTTCACAGAAATTGTTCTCTTTTGATTCTTTCGCTGTGTTATGTTGATATCTTTCGTCAACTCTCCCGTTTTCCATCTCTATTATCTTTCTCTATACTCTCTCTGTCGCTTTGAATAAATTATCACAACATATGTATGTTTAGTCGAAATTTGTAAATTTATACATGTTTGCATTCACACATATGATTTTTATGAAACATTCATGCCCCAAACATAATATATTCTAACATATTAACATAGATGTCCCTAACATTTAGTGTTGGTTTAGGAACATTACATGTTTGCACTTAAATATATTGTGTTTTAAAATTGTGCCCGAAATACATTTTGTTTATATCGGAACATATGAAAAACATATTTTTCTTACAGTGTAGATGAAAATAAAAAAAAAAGTTATCATATATGGAAGTCGGTCTATATGGGAACTTTACCAAAATATGGACCAATACACACCATATTTGGCACATCTATTTGTAGGTCTAAAATACCTCTATATTTCCAATTCTAGAAGCTCTATTTGTAGGCCTAAAATACCTTTAGATTTTGAACTTTAGCCAACTCGGATAAAAAATACGGTTTCTGATGCCCAAGACCCCAAATGAGGGAATCGGTCCATATGGATGCTATGCCCAAAACATGGACCGACACACATCATATTCGGTACACCTATTTGTACACGCTCAAAAAAAAAAAATCGCTTCTTTAACATATGTTCCAAACATATTTTTCAGGAAGCACATATATTATTGGATACTGCCGAAACATTAATATGTGTGGTTTATGTGAACATATTATATGTTTGCAAGCATTTTGAGCCCAAAAATATTATATGCTTGGAAGAATTTTACTCGTAATTTTCACTTCCACGAAATTTTTTAGTTCTTGGCACCTTTTTCTGTAATACAAATAATGTTGAAGAGATTATTCACATTTATAAATTTTTAAATTTTACCTTTCGCCTGCACGGAGAATCGAACCGAGGCTTACAGTTTGTAAGCCAACACACTATCCACTGAGCTACGTAGCTGTTATAGTCACCAGTAAATAATTATAAGTTACATTTATATAGCATAGTTTGCAGCGCCCACGAGCCCATGCAAACATAACATTATTTAACAGAAACATACATTTGTTTGCCACGTGGAGCAGTGGTTAGCATGTCTGCCTTGCATGCAAAGGGTCGTGGGTTCAATCCCTGCTCCGACCGAACATTCTTTTTTTAATTTACACATTTATATTTATACTATATTAAATGTTTATAATGAAACTTCGAAATGTGGGTTATTAAAGATTTATAGTCAGTAACAGTGCTTGATATAGACGTAATTGACTGATTTTTGGATAAAATATTTTTTTTATTGCAAAAATAACAATTTTGTAACAAAAAACTGTTTTTGGTTCAAAACTTTAAAATTTGGAAGGAATTCAAAAACTCTAACAAAAGAAGAACATGGAGTCGAGTATAAACATACATAAATAATTTTATAATATAAACATAAATTTATTTAGGCGTGAACAGTTTTTTACTAGCATTTAACACGATCGCTCTAAAATGCCTTTTATTTTTCTTTAATAATTCATTTTAAAGAAACTAAACTTTTTAAATTGTTTTAGCTGCAAAACTCGAACTTAATGCCCGCTTTTATATTTGAAGGTGTCCGTCAACTCCTCGTGGACTACTTATTAATAAAGAGGAACTAAACTTTGTTTTTATACATTTTACTGACCCAACTTTAAAAAGAGTATAGTGCCCTTTCGTTATTTTTATGAAGACCCCTGATTTCTTTTAACGAACCAAGAAAAAAATTGTGCCCATAATGCCAAAATGATAAACAAAACACATGTCCACATATACATAAAATGCTGCTCTCAAGGCGAAAACATATGCTGTTTGTTTTTCAAATGTCTATTCTCTTTATTCAAATTAAATAATATTTAGACTTAAGCATATCAAATTTTTGGCCTTATCACAGTTTTCCGAAACAACATACAAGCGGTTTCACAGAAATTGTTCTCTTTTGATTCTTTCGCTGTGTTATGTTGATATCTTTCGTCAACTCTTCCGGTTTCCATCTCTATTTCTTCCTCTATACTCTCTCTGTCGCTTTGCATAAAATATCACAACATATGTATGTTTAGTCGAAATTTGTAAATTTATATATGTTTGCATTCACACATATGATTTTTATGAAACATTCATGCCCCAAACATAATATATTCATTTAGTGTTAGTTTAGGAACATTACATGTTTGCACTTAAATATATTGTGTTTTAAAATTGTGCCCGAAACACATTTTGTTTATTTCGGAACATATGAAAAACATATTTTTCTAACAGTGTAGGCATAAACTGCCTGTAGATTTCAATTACAAAATAAAATCTAAATATGGTCAGTTAAAAAATTACTAAAATTTTTTACATTTTCAATTAGAATACCAATTAAATAAAAAATATCTCCAGTTAAAAATATAACATACAACGGAAAAAGTCAGTTACATTTTTCACTTTCTGTAATACATTCTTTGGGGTGAAGCCAAATTTTGCTTTTTCTCGCTGATAAAACCGATTTTCCATTTTTTCATATTAATACATTCTCCCTGTAACGCCATTTTTAACTTATCATTTAATGAGCGCATTCTGTTCTACATCCTGCGCCCTAATTCCCACAAATTATAAATTACATGTGCTGGGTTTTTTATCCCCTTGAGGCAATTATAAAGCAACCAAGTCTTCACATCATGAGTTGTATGCTTCGGGTCGTTATGTTGGTAGAACTGATCCTGGTTTGGTTTTTTCCATACTTTTCCCCGTTTGTCACATCCAAATAAAATACTTTCTTCAGTAAATAATGCCCAAAAATCGACGATGTTTTAAAAATCTTATAAGTATTTTAATTTAGATACGGGCAATTATCAATCGATGAAGTCTTCTAATAGTTTGTGGGTTGACCACCGTCCCGGAAGCTTGTTTGACCATTGCAGTCAATTTTTGAGCAGACATAAAGGGATCTGTTTTTCACTTCTTACAAGACCAAATTTTCATCACGTGGCGATAGTTCCCAAGGTCTAGGCGTGAGTTGTGGTTTTAGTTTATTGCATGATTTGCCTGTCGAATTACAGTTAATTGGTTCATATCGGTTAATAGTTATTTATAGACTCCTCCATATACACCCATAGAAAAATTATACTTAGGAAGATGGGAAATTGGCTGCTGAGAACATCAAACGACTGCTAGTTCCCTACTTGTCGTTTTCGCGTTTGGTTCGACACATTAAAATGCAAATAAAAATAAATTAAGAGTTTTTTATGCATATTATTATTTTTTTTTTTTTAATATTTTTTTTTTATGCATATTATTATTTTTTTCATTAGATTTTTTGAAAACCTATTTAATAATTTTATTTAATGTAAAAAATAAATATTTAATTTCAGAGTAACCCAAATAAATTTGGACAACTCAGCGTACAATTTAATAGAGAATTGGTAAGTTTTATATTAAAACTTTTTCTTTCTTTCAACTAGAATATTTATTTTATTATATCCTTCACATCGATAACAACACAGTTTTATGAGTTTATATAAAATACTTCATTATTTCTCTAATTGTTTCAGGTACAAATTTTATGAGATACGTTTTCCAAAGAAAAGTTGAATTCCTTACACCATTTGATAAAATGCCCCCAAATATGGTAAGTTACAAGATAATATAAAGAATTAAAAACTTATATTTCATTACATGGTGTTAATTTTTAACAATTTTCATTATTGCTTCCATTTTTTTTCAGCAAGATATGTGAAAAAATTACCTACGATGAATAAAAAAAGGATAAGTCAAAATGTCCAAACAGCGAGTTCAAATGAACTACTCTCTGTTCCACGTGGTAATAATTTTTATTCACAAAAAACATTGTATTAAGAACTTTCATCATAAGTTTTTATAATAAAGTACTTTTGCTTAAAGAAAGTTTAATTTTAATGTATGAACATTTTCATAATAGTAAAACGATTTGTTGTTCCTTTAATTATTTAATTTCTCTGTACTGTGGAAGGATTGATTTAAAAATAGTTTAGTTGTCGACATTTTAAAGAGACTGTAAACCAATTTTTATTATCGGGTTTCCCACAAAATAAGCAAGTAAACAAAAAGAATATTGACTTTTTAACTTGGTAGGGGTATATAAATCTTATGGTGTTGTAAAAATGAACTAAAATACAATGTTATAGATGAACTAAAATTTAAGAGAATTATAAACTAGACAAGTTGAAAAAAATCTTAAGGGCTAAATCATGGTCAATATTACTACAGTTTAGTTCATTTTGCAATGGAAATGGGTTCACTTTTTTTTCAGTGTAGTCTTTTCTGTTGCATAGTTATTGTTTTAATTCACAATTATTTATTGTTACAATAAGAAGTTCCGAGTTCAAAGATAAATAAATAAATAGATAACTAATATAAAATAAAAAATAAAAATTATAAAAATTTTCAAGTCTGGACTTCTTTCGCCACATTTGTTGTCGAGATCTGGAAGAATTTAAATTCAAGAAATTAAAGAAAAATAATGGTCGATTTTGGGAAGTTGAAGGCAATCCAATTAGATGCTTGTCTACTTCTATTTGTAAGTGGGATTTTATAAAACGAGCGATTGACTTAGAAAGGCCTTGAAAATGCATTCTAATTATAATTAAATAGGAATGCAAACAATTTTAAAACTCTCTTTTAAAAGAGAGCTCAAGGCAAATCTGCAGCATAACTTTAACACCCATGCTATACAACTTCTATAACGAAGGCAAAGAGAATGTCCGGGTGTATAAAATGAAAAAGTAAATGAAACGCAATGCTTAATTATAGGTCTGATTTTAGAAGGCCTACGTTGAATGTAAAATCAGTACACATGCATGCCTTATAAACACAACTCCTTCCAATTTAAGGCATTTAATACGCCTGAATTAGGAAGGTCCTTCTCGATTCCGCCTCTGCGGTAGTACATAAAATACATACATACACTTCATCACTTTTTCCATGCAAAATTCTTTGAATTTAATGTTCCATCGCAGGCTCTGCATGCCTCAAGCTGTCTGTTGTGAGATTGTATGTCTTTTACGTATCTAATGAGAGAATGGTTCCGAATTAGTAAACATTAATAATACTGAAACATATTATAGTTACCAATACTACGCTATATTCACAAATTTAGTTTTTTCAGTCATCATGTTTTCCAAGAAATATTGCAATTTACGCGCCTATTTACTTTAAGTGAAGAAACTGAACTACTAAGGCGACCACTTAGTTTTTAGTAACGCCGACATATCATATGTTACGGGGATGTGATAGTTAATACTATAATAATACCGGATGTAAATGATTTGATAGAAAGTAGTATCAAAATTAAAAGGTAACGTGAACCAATCAATTAATACCAAACGGTAACGCCCATGAAGATAATTATCTTCTTATTATCCGCGATAAGAATGTTATTTTGAGAAACCAGCCAATTGTTGGTAGGTGCTGTAGTTTGGCTGCTTAATTGAGATTCTTCAGACACCCAACCAGATTATAGAAAAATCAAAATTACATCTTTATTTTAATAGGTAAATTACAAATATTGATGTGAAATAACAAATGTTTATATGCTTTTAAGTAGAGGATTGATTTTTAAATAATAATAATTTTGTTGGAAAAATTTATTGACGATTGACATATAATTCAATTCAAACAAATGTTGCTATGCTATTAACAAGAAACAAAATTAAATATTTCAAAGTACTAAGTTGGTAAAGTGAAAACAAACAAGCCGTTATTCCACGGACCAATATAGTCTAAATGGGCACCACATACTCCCCTTCCAAACGGAGTCGTTATTACGGTGAAACCTTCCTTTTAGATCTCAAAAACATACCTGAATTATGCGGCTCATCAGCTAAATCAAAACGGGCCGTTCGTTTTCTTTATTCGTGATAGGTCCAGATAATTTTTCTGGCAATTCAAATGCCAGCTTTCTTAACCAATCCACTCGTATGACCACGTTCTTACAGGTTTTTAAAGACTGTGGAATAAATATTTTAGGTTGTTGTACTCGAGTTTGAGCTGGTCGTATTTTTCTCAGTTTTGCCTTGAAGACTCTTATAAACTTACTAGAATCTATTGCAGCATCTTTTGATATTTCTACTAATAGCTCGCCGGGTACTTTAATTCTTTTGCGATAAAGACGCTCTGCAGGTGAGGCATTTAAGTCCTCTTTCATTGCTGTCCTTAAACCTAGTAAAACGAACGGTAGTTCCCTTGACCAATTTGCCGAGTTCCCAATTGCACGTATTTCAACTTTGAGAGAACGATGAAAGCACTCCACCATTCCATTAGACTGTGGAGGTGGTCCTTATTCGAGTGGATCCTAGAATATTACAAGGTTCGCTCATGACATCGGATACGAACTGTCTTCCTTGATCGGTAGTTATAACTTCTGCCACACCGAAACGAGAAACATACTCCCGTACGTAAATATTGGCAATTGTGTTAGCCGACATATCCCTCATTGGATATGCCTCTGGCCAGCGTGTGAACCTATCAACAATGGTCAAAATGTAATAAATACCGTCACTAGGAGGAAGAGGTACCACAATGTCCATATTTATGTGCTTGAAACCAAAGATAATAAAAGAGGAAGATGGGAGATTGGCTACTGAGCACATCAAACCATTTACCACATTAGTTTAATACTCGAACAAAACGCGTATACGACAAGTATTGACATAGCATTAAAATGCAAATAAAACGAAATTAAGAGCACGAAATAAATTTCCATAAAGGGGAAAATTTAATTTTTTTGTTGTTGCCTAAAATTTAACATTGTTTCATTAAGAAAATTAAATTTTTCATTTAAAAAATAAAAACGAAAAACAACTAAATGATTACAAACATGTATTAAACTAATCTGGTAAATGCAACATTTGGTATGACGCAAGCCAATCTCCCATCTTCCTCTTTTATTATCTTTGCTTGAAACGACCTGACGGAATAGGTATACTTTCAACAACTGATCTCGTATGTCGATTAATTTTCTGTTGCTGACACTGTCTACAGGATTTTGACCAAGAATTTATATCTTTAAGCTACGGTCAGACTAGTCAAATATTTGACACGAATGTGTTTGATCGAATTTGTTCCAAACAGAACCTGTTTGACACAAAGTTTTATTTGCGGTCACACTGCGTTCAAATATTTGACAGTTTTTATTTGATCAAACACGTTCAAGTAAAAGTTAGGGAAAACATGTTTGACCTGTGTTCACACTATGGCAAATATTTTCTTGCAACAAAAGTTTGATCAAACCATCAAAATGGATAATTTTGTTTGACCAAATGTTTTTGAGCACTGATGTGACATAAATAAAGCTAGTTAATGGGGAATAAGGCGGAACTAATTAAAATATCGATATCTAAGCGTACATTAAGAAAAATTACAATGAAATTAAATAAATACTTTATTCCAATAAAAAATATTTCATTTATGAAAAAACTTTAGCTAATGCCTTGGGGCGGAGCACAATGTTAGAAAACAAAGCATTTTTATGCAATTTCGTAAAAGTGCATTTATGATTTATAGGTCGAGACATATATATTAGAGATATAGGAAATTTTGAGTCATTCTTGTGGTGATTTTACAAGGAAAATCGTAGTATTTTGGTCTTATTTGAAGAACATATATATTGGGTCTTTATCTAAATCTGAACCGATGTGGATGAAATTCGACACACTTAAATATAATATTAAATATTCTCTCCACGTAAAATATCTCTAAAAAATGTACTCAATCTCGTTGAATCTCGGAGGTAAGATGTGGGTATTCTAGCCATATTTCCCCTAATGCAAAATCATATATATGGGAGCAATATTTCAATCTGAACCGATTTTGACCAAATTTAGCACACATGATAATTGTACTCTCTGTGCAAAATTTTTAAAGTTTCGGAGATAAACATTGGCTTCCGTGGCCACATGAATCTAAATATATATATGGGAGCTATATCTAAATCCGAACACATTGTTAGAATGTCAATTTCGTACATCGGAGTAAAACTTTTGTCTCTGTAGTTATAAGAGCGTAGATGGGACAAAAGATATATATGGAAGCTGTATCTAAATATGAACCGATTTTGGCCAAATTTGGCATGCATACCTTGAATGCTAATTCCACTATCTGACCAAAATGACACTTAACTCGGAGTGAAATTTTGACCTCCAGTGGTCATATGAATCTAAATCGGGCGAAAGATATTAGTGCTATATATAAATCTGAATCGATTTCAGTCAAATTTATCCCACTTCTATTAATTGTATTCCTTCCCCAAAATTTGAAGCATATAAGAATAAGAATATCGGGCGAAATATATATGTGGGAGATATATCTAAATCTGAACTGATTTCTTCCAAAACACACTTGTGCAAAATTTCAAATAGATTGGATTTAACCTGTGACCTAAACTTTAATTACAAAAATGTGTTCACAGACAATCGGACATGGTTAGATCGGCTCAGATTCCGACACTGAGCAATATTGTAAAAGACTCTATGTGTCTATCTCTTCTCCATCCATATGCACTAATTTATAATACCCTGTTTGGGTATTATCAATTATTTTTTTACAACACAGTGGTAAATATTAAACTGCTCAAATTGTAGAGGTGTGCAATATTTTACTCATGGTCACGAATATCTAGAACGAAAGATTTTTACTCACGCACGATATTTTTGGTACGAGTCACTTTCACGAACACTCACTCAGGCAAATCTTTTAAAGGCTCACGTCCGTACACCCACAAGTGTAAAAATTTTATTCACGCATACTCACGATCTGAAATGTCGTTATTCACGAAATCTCTGTAAAGTCTCATACATACTCGTGGCACAAGAAAATTGTCTCCACTTAGAAATTATCGCCTCACTAAAGAAAATAATAGACGTTATTAGTTTTATGGTCAATCCTATTCTTGCCAGAATAATTTAGCTGGTGAATCTGGCTGACAACGTAAGCATTGAAATCGAGATTGTTATTAAGCTTTTAATATCATATGTGTGGCTAAAATTGTAAGCGAATTCAATTGGTAAGCGTGAGTGCATTTCTTTATTACTCACGCACACTCACAAATAGATTATTTGCGTGACTCACGCTCACGCATGACCTTTAATCACACACACTCAAGCTGTTGCCATAAGCACAATTTACGTAGGTAACAACAATTTTGTGTCACGTACACACCTTAAATAAAATCTGCTCCTTGACGTACAAAATTTCAATCATATCTCCCATATCAATGAACCGCCAAATATTCACATAAATACTCCTATTACCCACATTTTACCCATATGGGATTGAATCCTCGAATCGCTGCCTTCCACATATAGAGCATAAACATTAATGTTTTATCAAAAACATGCATCTTTTCCATTAAAATAAAACAACTTATATTTTTGTTTGACCGTGTTTGCTCTTGCAAAATTTTTGTAAGATCAAATAAATATTTGACGGAATGTGGTGCAAATATTTGCCATATGGTGGTCACACTATGATCAAACATGGTAAATATTCATTTGATGTCAAACATCTTTCTTTGCCGAAAATCAGCTGTTTTGTTGTTTGCTTCAAACAAAAGTTTGTTGGTCAGACTATGGCAAAGAAATATTTGACAGTTTTGATCAAATATTTGACTAGTCTGACCGTAGCTTTAGTCATTCCTGGCCAAAAATATTTCATACATACTTGTCGTCTAGTGCTTGTTATACTTGAATGAAACAATTGATGTTCTGATTTAAAAATATTCCACCGTTCAGTTTTAGGTACACTGTTAGAAAAATATGTTTTTCATATGTTCCGATATAAACAAAATGTGTTTCGGGCACGATTTTAAACCACAATATATTTAAGTGCGAACATGTAATGTTCCTAAACTAACACAAAATGTTTGGGACATCTATGTTAATATGTTAGAATATATTATGTTTGGGGCATGAATGTTTCATAAAAATAATATGTGTGAATGTAAACATATATAAATTAACAAATTTCGAGTAAACATATATATGTTGTGATATTTTATTCAGAGAGCGACAAAAAGAGAGTATAGAGAAAGAAATAGAGATGGAAACCGGGAGGGTTGACGAAAGATATCAACAGAACAAAGCGAGAGAATGAAAATAGAACAATTTCTGTGAAACCGCTTGTATGTTGTTTCGGAAAACTGTTTTATGATAAGGCTAAATATTTGATATGCTTAAGTCTAAATATTATTTAATTTGAATAAAGAGAATAGACATTCGGAACCAAGAGAATAGCCATTCGGAACCAAGAGAATAGACATTTCAAAAACAAACTGCATATGTTTTCGCCTTGAGAGCAGCATTTTATGCATGTGTGAACATGTGTTTTGTTTATCATTTTGGCATTATGGGCACAATTTTTCGTTAAAATAAATCAGGGGTCTTCATAAAAATAACGAAAGGGCACTATACTCTTTTTAGAGTTGGGACAGTAAAATGAAATAAGGAGGAAATAGTGAAAAATTACACAGTAAAATGTATAAAAACAAAGTTTAAATCCTCTTTATTAATAAGTAGTCCACGAGGAGTTGACGGACACCATCAAATATAAAAGCGGGCAAGTTCGAGTTTTACAGCTAAAACAATTTAAAAAGTTTATTTTCTTTAAAATGAATTATTAAAGAAAAATAAAAGGAATTTTAGAGCGATGGTGTTAAATGCTAGTAAAAAACTGTTCACTCCTAAATAAATTTATGTTTATATTATAAAATTATGTATAAATGTTTATACTCGACTCCACATTCTTCTTTTGTTAGTTTTTGAATTCCTTCCAAATTTTAAAGTTTTGTACAAAAACAGTTTTTTATTAAAAAATTGTTATTTTTGCAATAAAAAATAATATTTTATCCAAAAATCAGTCAATTTCGTTTATATCAAGCACTGTTACTGACTATAAATCTTTAATAACACACATTTCGAAGTTTCATTTAAAAAAATTTAATATAGTATAAATATAAATGTGTAAATTAAAAAAAAAAAATGTTCTGTCGGAGCAGGGATTGAACCCACGACCCTTTGTATGCACGGCAGACATGCTAACCACTGCTCCACGTGGCAAACAAATGTATGTTTCTGTTAAATAATGTTATGTTTGCATGGGCTCGTGGGCGCTGCAAACTATGCTATATAAATGTAACTTAAAACGATAATTAGCTACTGGTGACTATAACAGCTTCGTAGCCCAGTGGATAGTGTGTTGGCTTACAAACTGTATGGTCCTCGGTTCGATTCTCCGTGCAGGCGAAAGGTAAAATTTAAAAAATTTATAAAAGTGAATAATTTCTTCAACATTATTTGTATTACAGAAAAAGGTGCCAATAACTAAAAAATTTCGTGGAAGTGAAAATTACGAGTATGTTAGGGAATGAGCACAATCGTGTTTGGGAAAAATTCTTCCAAGCATATAATATTTTTGGCTCAAAATGCTTCCAAACATATAATATGTTCACATAAAACAAACATATTAATGTTTCGGCAGTATGCAATAATATATGTGCTTCCTGCAAAATATGTTTGGAACATATGTTAAAGAAGCGATTTTTTTTGAGGGTGTATGTATGGACGATTTTTACCAGTCGATATTTCACACCAAGTCTTGAGATCTGTGAAATATCAAACGGCTCAAGTTTAAATATAGTTCCTTCCGGCTGATTCCTTTGTAGGGAAGTTAGTTTCGCTTCACATGATTGTGCCCTGGCCAGGTTCTCTAAGTCTGGGAGTGGAAATCCACTACATTCACACCGGGACGTGATAGCATGTCTGCCACAATGCTCTTATGTCCTTTTAAATATCTAATGTCCGTTGTAAATTGAGATATATTATCTAGAAATCGAGCCTGTCTATGATTTCTATCCGTCTTTGCCATCATACACAGAAAAAAAGTGTCTCGTAAATTTAAGAAGATTTTTACAATAATTTATTACAAGAATTTTCCAGAATTTTAGTTCATTTTTCGTATCTTCAACGAAAATTAACTTCTCGAAAGGAAATTTTACAAATTCTAAGTAGCAATCGTTTAGTTCATGGCCTACAAAATACGATGGAAATTTCTTTAAAAAATTTCTTAACTGGTAGTTAAAAATTCGTTTGTCATGCTATAAAACTACTTGTGAAATGTAAAGTATTTTCTAAATAATAAGTGCAATTTACTATAAGATATTTTTGTATGAGAAAATATTTTTTTACGAAAAATGAACTTTAAAGTGGATAGCAATTTCGTAAAAAATGGTAGATAACATTTCATGAAAATTTTTCAAATTTTAAGTTAAACGTTTCATCGTTCATAAACTGGTGTGCCTTTACGAATATTATTCTTAGAGTAAATTGTCAGTAGATGCGATGAACTAATGCATAGTACAGAGATCTTAATCGGCATAGTGGAATGTGATTAATGTAAAGATGATGTTACTTGAGTTTTGTTGTGTATACATGAGCGTGGGGTTGTTTTTATTTTTGTTCATTTAGTGGTTTGTGTGTGTGTGTTTGTTATTCGGGGATGGTTTATTCAAAGACAATAAACTTGAGGAAGATAGGAAATTGGCTTGCGTCATACCAAATGTTGCATTTACCATGTTAGTTCCATACATGATTGTAATTTTTTATTTGTTTTTCGTTTTTATTTTTTAAATGAAAAACTTAATTTTCTTAATGAAACACTGTTAAATTTGAGGCAACAACAAAAAAATTACATTTTCACCTTTATGGACATTTATTTCGTGTACTTAATTTCTTTTTATTTGCATTTTAATGCTATGTCAATACTTGTCGTATACGCGTTTGGTTCGAGTATGAAACTAACACGGTAAATGGTTTGATCTCCTCAGTAGCCAATTTCCTATCTTCCTAGAGTTTATTGTCTTTGGGTTTATTTGGATGGATGAGGTGTTGTTTTCAATAAAGGCACATGTGTTTTTGTTGTTGTAGGAATGTTTTGGCTTTGCTTGGTTTTGTTTGGCATGCTTGAGTTGTATAGTTGCCGTTGGCGTGGGCTGTTGCATCTTTTAAGTAGGTATGCAACAAGGGAGTATAAAGGCATGGAATATTTTGGATTTTTGAGACATATATTGGTGTTTGTTTATTAAACCTTTTAAATGAAAATTATTAATATTTTATCAGTAGTTTAGAAAAAAGTTATTACGAATATTTAGGAAAATATGTTGAAATTGAAAGTGTATTAAAATTTTTATTATTCTATGTAAACAATTAATATTCAATTCCAGATGAATTTGGAAGATTTTTATTATATCTCAGCTTATAGTTTAGTCATAAATTGGTAAGTATTTTTTTAATATGTTTTTTTTAAATAATATTTTTTATGTATATTATTATTTGTTAATTAATTTTTTTGGATACCAGTTTAATGTTTTTCTTTGTTGTAAAAGCAATATTTAATTTCAGAGCAACCCCAGATGGATTCGAACAAATTTAAAAAATAGAGAATTGGTAAGTTTTCTTTTACAAATTGGCTTTCTTTCAACTAGAATATTTACATTTTTATCATCAAAATTACAGGTTTTTAATACCTTAGTATTTCTTTAATATTTTTTTTTAAACCAATGTAATATTTTTAATGTAAAAAACAAATATTTAATTTCAGAATAACCCCTTAAAAATTTGGAAAAATTTTTAGTACTCCTTTGCTTGTAATTTAATAGTGAATTGGTAATGATTCTTTGACATTCTTTTAACCCTGGACAGTCATCCTTATTTTTTGTACATTAACGTAATCCTTCATCATTTTGACTACGGCTCATTTCAAGACGCTATAATTTTCATCGTGAGCGAAACTTGAATTTATTTTCTTATTCAATTTGGTTTTAATTAGTATAAAACAAAAAAAATCATAAAACGGTCGAATTAGTATAATTTACCATTTCCCAATAGACTAAAATGCATTTTAAATCGAAAATGAAATGTCGTCATTTTGACGAATGATGACTGTTAGGGTTAACCAGAATATTTGGCTTTTTTAACCATATTATTATTTTTCCATTAGATTTTTTAGAATGTAATGTAATGTAAAAAATAAATATTTAATTTCAGAGTAACCCAAATAAATTTGGACAACTTTTTATATTTCCCCTCCGCGTACAATTTAATAGAGAATTGGTAAGTTTTATATTAAAACTTTGGCTTTCTTTCAACTAGAATATTTATTTTATTATATCCTTCACATCGATAACAACACAGTTTTATGAGTTAATATAGAATACTTCATTATTTCCCTAATTGTTTCAGGTATACATTTTATGAGATACGTTTTCCAAAGAAAAGTTGAATTCCTTACACCATTTGATAAAATGCCTCCAAATATGGTAAGTTACAAGCTAAAATGATGAATTAAAAAACTATATTTCATTACATTTCATTATTGCTTCCATTTTTTCCAGCAAGATATGTGAAAAAATTACCTACGATGAATAAAAAAAGGATAAGTCAAAATGTCCAAACAGCGAGTTCAAATGAACTACTCTCTGTTCCACGAGGTCATCATTTTTATTCACAAAAAACATTGTATTAAGAACTTTCATCATAAGTTTTTATAATAAAGTACTTTTGCTTAAAGAAAGTTTAATTTTAATGTATGAAAATGTTCATAATAGTAAAACGGTTTGTTGTTCCTTTAATTATTTTATTTCTCTGTACTGTAGAATGATTGATTTAAAAATAGTTTAGTCGTCGACATTTTAAAGACTGTTAACCAATTTTTATTATCGGGTTTCCCAAAAAATAAGCAAGTAAACCAAAATAATACTGACTTTTTAACTTGGTAGGGGTATATAAATCTTATGGCGTTGTAAAAATGAACTAAAATACAATGTTATAGATGAACTAAAATTTAAGAGAATTATAAACTAGACAAGTTGAAAAAAATCTTAAGGGCTAAATCATGGTCAATATTACTACAGTTTAGTTCATTTTGCAATGGAAAAGGGTTCACTGTTTTTTCAGTGTAGCTGTCGTTAGAGGCTTGTGGTCTGTATACACGTGAAATTCACGTCCTTCCACGAAATATCTGAAATGAACAATAGCTAAATATATCGCTAAAAGTTCCCTATCAAAAGCAGAATATTTCATCTGCGATGAAGCCAATTTCTTGCTAAAGAACCCTAGAGATAGCGATAATCACCACACGGTCTCCAATCCATAGAATTAGCTTTGGGTACCTATGAAGAGGTGAGCAGAACGGAGAACTTAATGGTCGACAAACTCCAATCTTCATCATATAATCAAATTCGTCTTTAGCTGCCTTATAATGTGCGGGATTCAAACGGCGTGCCCGAGAATCCGACAGTCGACCGCTGGTGAACCACGTTATTTTTCACTGGTGTTAAGTAAAGATGATATCTCAGAATCGTTTACGATGAAATAATTTAAGCTTCCCATATCATCAATTCCTGACAAAGGATCAAGTATTTTTGCATTTTTCAAGTCAACTGTTAGACCAAATTTGTGAAGTAAATCAGCACCCAAAATAGGTTTATTGACTCAAGCAACATAAAACGGGTCGACAAAATCACGCCGAAGACCAAAACTAGTCTTCAAGAGACGTGAACCGTATACTTCAATCACACTCATTTGCCGCAGATAATGTAAGTGTCGAAAATCAGCTCCGGTCTCAACTAAAAAAGTAATCTTCTTGTATGGATCAAAAAAAAAAAAAAAAGACGGCGCGACGTTGAGTATCCCCCGTCTGCCGCAAAAACAGGGAATCTTTTAGTTTTCCGCTCGATAATTGCAAGGTCTTTTGCATTTTGGCGAAGTATGTAGAATGGAGATAATATAAGAAGCAATCGCCACAAAAATTAGTTCCAGAAAAATTTGATAGTGATAAAAATAAGATACTTACTCTAAAGTAAAAAAATAGTAGGCTAAAGTAAACTATGTTACATAAAAAATCAATGAAAGTGTTGAGCAATCAATGGTATCTCCCTCTACACTGAAAAAACAGTGAACCCTTTTCCATTGAAAAATGAACTAAACTGTAGTAAAATTGACCATGATCTAGTCCTTAAGATTTTTTCTACTTGTCTAATTTATAATTCTCTTAAATTTTAGTTCATCTATGGCATTGTATTTTAGTTCAATTTTACACCACCATACGATTTATACACCCCTACCAAGTTAAAAAGTCAGTATTATTTTGGTTAACTTTATTATTTTTTGGGAAACCCGATAATAAAATTTGGTTAATAGTCTCTTTAAAATTTTGACGACTAAATTATTTTTATATCAATTCCACAGTCATAACCGTAGGAAGGCCTCTGGGGAGGGGGCTTAGACCCCCCAGAAAAATTTTAGCCCCCAGAATTTGAAACTCTATTTATGATTTTCCATTTTTCAATAAATGTCAATAGTTTTTTTAATTGTTTTAACAAGTATATACAATCGCACAATGTTCCGCTAAAGACTTTCATGAACAATCGAATTACTTGGGATGTGGGTCTGCTAGTTGCCGATGGCAATGTTTGAAGTCAGATATTTATGAAATAAAGCTGTGGTTGGCCTTTTGATTGATTTAGTTTAGTCAATTTAATTAAAAAAATAGTAATTGATATTAAAACTATTCTTTCATAAATTAATATCTTAATAATGCTGCGAAAAAGCGTCGCCAAAAAAGTAGTGAAATGAAAAGAAGTGGTGCAAAATTGGCGGAGAAGCAATTAATGTAATATGAGCTTGTCATAGGACAAATGTCCACCGTTTCAACAGCCGTTGCAATGAATTTGCATCACTTCTTAAGGTGAGATCCGAATTCAGTGTTTTGAATGTGAATTAAAAAATTTTGCGATATTTTCCCAAATAAATAATTTTTTTATTGTTTTTATGATTTTTAATGCATTCTGACGCTGGTTTGAAACGTTTTTCCTCGAATAATTTCCAAAATTATCGATTTTTCTATAATGGATTTAGCAGTTTTATGGCAAAATTTTAATAATTTGTACCAATTTATTTATTCTTACTCTTTTTTTAAACTATTTGAAAAAAAAGAAAACAAAAAATTACACATTAACCCTTATACTACGTTGGGTATTAGGTCGTATTTTTCATCACCGAATTTCTTACTTTTGGATTATAATTAAAAGTTCTTACTACTCAACATGAATTCAGCATATGTTACCAATGAATGCACTGAGTGATAGAAATTGTTAATTGTAATCGAACAGTAAGATATGCGGTGTTTAAAAATACGATTTGGGTCATCAAATGACCCCAACGTAGTATAAGGGTTAAAATATGAAAAAAAAACATGAAGTAAAAAAACTTTCTGTGTAGTTAAAATAATTGAGGACATTTTTGGAAGTGCTTTTAAAGATGTGCCTTTAAACAACTCACAATTTTTTTGCTGGGAAAAGAGTGGAACTACTTTTAGTTGCTTTATTATAAATTAATTGTCGAGTTATTTTGATGTTTAATTTTTTATTCAATTTTATGAAATGAAACATTAATTGAACCTATAAGTTCAGTCTATAAATTTTTAGCTAGGGGGGCTAATGCCCCCCCTAGGAAAATTGCGTAGCTACGCTAATGTCCACAGTACAGAGAAAATAAATAATTAAATGAACAACAAACCGTTATACTATTACGAAAATGTTCATACATTAAAAGTAAACTTTCTTTAAGCAAAAGTATTTTATTATAAAAACTTATGATGGAAGTTCTTAATACAATGGCTTTTGTGAATTACAATTACGGCCACATGGAACAAGAAAGTAGTTTATTTTAACTCACTGTTTGGACATTTTGACTTTTCCTTAGTTTTTTATTCATCGTAAGTATATTTTTCACATATCTTGCTGAAAAAAATGGAAGGAATAATGAAAATTGTTAAAAATTAACATGTAATAAAATATAATTTCATAGCTCTTTATATTAGCTTGTAACTTACCATATTTGGGGGCATTTTATCAAATGGTGTAAGGAATTCAAATTTTCTTAGATAATAGAAATAATGAATTAAGTAATATATTAACTCATATAACTGTGTTGTTATCGATGTGAAGGACATAATAAAATAAATATGCTTGTTAAAAGAAAGCCAAAGTTTTAATATAAAACTTACCAATTCTCTATTAAATTGTACGCTGAATGAAATATAAAAAGTTCTTCAAATTCATTTGGGGTTACTCTGAAATTAAATATTTATTTTTTACATCAAATAAAAACATTGAATTGGTTTCCAAAAAATCTAATTAAAAATATAATAATATGCATAAAAAACTAAATATTCTGGTTAAAATAACGTTAAAGAAAGCTTACCAATTCATAAAAATGTTTCCAAATTGTTATTCTGAAATAAATATTTATTTTTTTTTTACATTAAAAATATTAAATTGGTTTTCAAAATATTTGATTAAAGTAATACTAAAATAAAGTATTAAAACCCTGTAATTTAAAAAAAAGGCCATAAAAACGTAAATATTCTAGTGAAAAAACCCAATTTTTAAAAGAAAACTTACCACTTCTCTATTAAATTATATGCTAAGAAATATAAAAATTTACCCGAATCCATCTGAGGTTTTTCTGAATTTAAATATTTTTTTACAACAAAGAAAAACATTAAACTGGTTTAAACAAATAATAATTACCAAATAATAATATATGTACATGAAAAATATTCTTTTTGAAAGAAAACCACATTTTAAAAAGAATACTTACCAATTTATGATTAAACTATACGCTGAAGTGTAACAAAATTTTTTCCGAATTCATCTGGAGTTACTCTGAAATTCAGCGTTGCCAGAATTGTTTCACCAAAAACCGCTAGATTTGTCCAAAAAACTAGCCAAAAAAAGCTAAAAAATTTAAAAAAATAGCTAGAAAAAAAGCTAATTTTTTTTGTATCAAAAGTCAAATTTTTTATTGAAATTTAACAAACTTAAAGGCTTTATTTCACTTAAAATGCATATTATCTTAATTTTATTCAATTTAATTCCATTTCTGTGAGACTGTAAGAAAATCTAAGTCATATCAGCTCTGTTGGCGTACTCGATACATTTTGATAACTATCACAAATTTTTACTGGAAGTCCTTCGTTTATATTTCCTTGTAAAAACATTTTTCCCAGTGAACTTGCAATTGTCAGCTGGTTAATCATGTCACATAGAACTGCATTAGAAAATATCTATATATTTCGTTTTAACTGAATTAATGATAAATTCGTGAACGTGTACACTTCTCCTAATTTTACCCAAGAGAATAAAACCTATTCTGTCTTGCAAGTTTATAATGAATAACTTTTATTCGAAAATTTCCCAAACCTATTGTTGTCCAATTTTCGTAAATGTAAATCCATCCCATCAATAAATAGCAGATTTGTTTTGATCCTATCACTACGAATTTTTTATTGCATTTTTTGGTGTTAAAAAAATAATACCACATTCAAAACTTTATTTCCTTAATTATTTCTATGTTCGATTTCAAAGATTTTGTACACTAATGATTTTTGTATTGATTCCGAGTCAAATTTGAATTTATTCGTTTTCTCAGCTTTTTCTTCATGAGCTATCACAGTGCTTTAAAAACGTGCTAACGAAAACTTAAATTTTCAAATTCAGACTCGACTTTAAGTAGAAATTATTTTTTGTATACGTTTTTAAAATAAAATGTTTAAAAACCTCTTCTATTTTTGAACGTTATTTTGGTTTGTGGTCAAGATACAAAAACTCCACAAATTTAAAGACTAAAAGAATTTTTTAGAATTGACCCTAGCCTTCTTTCATGAAAAGATACCCATTTTTAAGTTGAATCACTTAACTATAAGGACAAAACGACTGTATCGGCTTTTGGACAAGGAAAACAGTTTATATAAGAGAAATTCACAAATGCTATTATAACCAAAATTCGCGTTCGTATTTTAAGGACATGAAATCTTTGGCCTCACGACAATATTTTTTCAGTGTACAAAGCAATTCAAATCTACTATTTTAATTTAGTAATATCAAAAGGATAAACGACTCAAATGCTAATATTCCTAATAATTTACTGACAGTTTATATAAGGAATTTGTATGGTAATAATAGATTTAAAGTTTACGATAACTTTTATGAATACGAGGCAAGAACTTTACAACAAGGTGTATTTGCTGCAAAAATGCCCGCATAATGGCTGGAATAATTATTAATGTTTCAATTGAGATTTGAAACATGGGAAAAACCTTATTCTGGCAGCAAGGCTTAGATAAAAACGAAGTTTTATCCATATTTCAATAGGAACATGTCGAAAATAAAAAAGCCAAAAATAGCTAAAAGGGTCATGAAAAAAGCCAGAAAAAAAGCTAAAAGCTAAATGCATTTTTTTCCCGCTAAACGTCTTCAAAAAAAGCCAAATCTAGCGGGAAAAAAGCTAAATTGGCAACGCTGCTGAAATTGAATATTTATTTTTACATTGAATGATAAAAATTAAATTAGATAAAACAATTTCAACCTACTTTCCATTTTAGCATTTTTTTCCTAAATATTGAACATTCTTAATAACTTTTTTCTAAGCTACCGATCGTCACTTCGCCATCGTACACCGAAAAAAGTGAACTGTTTTATAGGAAGAATTAACTACCACGCACGAAAATTGAACTAAATTTTACTCCACATTTTGAGATTTCCCCAAAGCGTTGTTAAAACAAGGAAATTTTAAAGCCCTGTTGTATTTTTAACTGCCGTTCATGAAATTACATCATCTCTTAGAAGAAAAAACTAACTAAAAGTAAAGAAGAAAATCATTGGCGCCAAATTATGACCATTTTAACCATACAGTAGTTCATTCTTACTATTTTTGGGAATCGTACGAAAATTTTCATTTGTTTTAGTCCATATTGAACTTATGTGTACGGTCATTGAACTTTATACTCACGTTTAGTTCATAAAATTTTTGAGACATACTTAAAAAAAGTAAGATTTCATTAAGCTGTGGAAAATTTCGATAAAAATAATAAAATTTAACTACAAGCAAATAATTTTTTCCAATAAAAATAAGTTAAATTTTGCGTTAGTTTAACTACGGAAATTTTCTTCTGTGTACATCTCATCGCTAAAATATTAATAACTTTCATTTAAAAGGTTTAATATACGTCTCAAAAAACCAAAATATTCCATACCTTTATACTCCCTTGTTACATACCTGTTAAAAAGATGCAACAGCCCACGCCAACGCCAGCTATACAACTAAAGCATGCCAAACAAAACCAAGCAAAACCAAAACATTCCTACAACAACAAAAACCCATGTGCCTTCATTGAAAACAACGCCTCATCCAGACAAATAAACCATTCGCGAATAACAAACACACACACAAACCACTGAAAGAACAAAAATAAAAGCAACACCACGCTCAGATATACACAACATCCCCATCACTCGCTATCATTTCTCATTATTGCATTGCATGGTCTCACTCTTAAACAAAATTCAAGTAACATCATATTTACATTAAACATATTCCACTTTGCCAAGAAAGATCTCTGTACTATGCATTAGTTCATCACATCTATCCACAATTTACTCTAAAAACAATACTCTTAAATGCATATCAGTACACACAAAAAAAATTTTTTTCTGATTCAATCACGAAATTAATTGATCCAATTAATTTTTAATTGAAATGTCTTCAATCACAGAAATGATAGTATCAATTAAAAAATTAATTGAAGGTCAATTAAAAAGTTAATTGATCCAATTAAAAAATTAATTGATACTATTATTTTTGTGATTGATTTTTGTTTCAATTAAAAAATTAGTTGAATCAATTAAATTTTTAATTGAATATTTTTTAAAACTCAATTAAAATTTTAATTGGACAAATTTTCGTGAAATTTTTTTGTGTGTATAGGAACGATGAAACGTTTAACTTAAAATTAGCAAAAACTTCATGAAATGATATTTACCCATTTTTTACGAAAATGTCTATAAATTTAATTATATGTGAACTAAAAATATTTCATTGAGAAATGTTGTACCAACTGCACAGAAAAAATATCACCAAAATATTTCCAATTAAAAAGTTAATTGAAGTTGAAAAAATGTCAATTAATAAATTAATTGATACAATTAACTTTTTAATCAAGATAGAAATATTAAGTCAATTAAGTCGATGATTGAAAATTTAAACATTTTTAATTAAAACATTAATTGATACTATTAACTTTTTAATCAAATTCGGAAGACTAAGTCAGTTAAAGAAAGTGATGAATATTTTTTAATTTTTAATTAAAAATGAATTTCAAACAATCAATTGTTAATCCAAATATAAACCAATTCAGAAAATAATTGAAAATAGTTACATTTCTTAATTAAAAAATTAATTGAGTTTTGCAATCAACATCAATTAAATTTTTAATTGAATCAATTAAAAAATTAATTGAAATTTACTAATGAAATCAATTAATATTTTAATCAAGAATTTTTTCTATGACTAATTAAAACTGTGATTGATACTATCATTTTCGTGATTGAAGACATTTCAATTAAAAAATTAATTGGATCAATTAATTTCGTGATTGAATCAGAAATTTTTTTTTTTGTGTATTATTAACTATAGGAATTGCCACTAAGAAATTGCTATCCGCTTTCAAGTTCAATTTTCGTAAAAAAATATTTGCTCATACAAAAACTCTTTATAGTAAATTGCACTTATTATTTAGAAAGTATTTTACATTTCATAAGTAGTTCTATAGTATGACGAAAGAATTTTTAACTACCAGTTAAGAAATTTTTAAGGAAATTTCCATCGTATTTTGTAGGCTATGTACTAAACGATTGCGACTTAAAATTTGTAAAATTTCCTTTCGAGTAGTTAATTTTCGTTGAAGATACGAAAAATGAACTAAAATTCTGAAAAATTCTTGTAATAAATTATTGTAAAAATCTGCTTAAATTTACGAAACACTTTTTTCTGTGTACTCACGAAAATTTCACGTCTTTTTCTCTTCTTGTTGTATATCCTTCGAGCAGCATCTGATAACACGAGGTGATGAGAACCAGGGCTGTGGAGTCGGAGTCTGAAGATTTTGCTGGAGTCGGAGCCGGAGTCGTAGAAAATGTGCTCGACTCCGGCCAAACAAAATTTGAAAAACGCTTCATATCATTGTAACTACACCCTCAAAAAAATTGCTTTTTATACCCTTCACCACTACTGTGGTACAGGGTATAATAAGTTTGTGCATTTCTATGTAACGCCAAGAAGGAAAAGTCTGAGACCCATCGTTTAGTATACCGATCGCCTTAGAATTAAATTCTGAGTCGATTTAGCGATGTCCGTCTGTCTGTCTGTCTGTCTGTCTGTCCGTCCGTCCGTCTGTCTGTCTGTCTGTCCGTCCGTCTGTCTGTCTGTTCATGTATTTTTGTGCGCAAAGTACAGGTCGCAGTTTAAGTCCGATCGTCCTCAAATTTGGCATAGGGTCGTTTTTTGGGAAAAAGACAATCGCTATTGATTTTAGAAAAAATCGGCTCAGATTTAGATATAGCTGCCATATATATTTATCTCCGATCTGGTCATAATTGGCATGTTTATCAACCGATGTTCTTCAAATTCAGTACATCTGAATATTTTATGAGTCTCGAAAAACTTGCAAAATATTAGCTAAATCGGTTCAGATTTAGATATAGCTACCATATATATCTTTCGCCCGATTTATACTCAAATTACCACGGGGGTCAAAGTTAAACTCCCATTTACATGAAGTTTTGCAGAGATAACAGAATTATTATTCTAACTATACATGTAAAATTTAGTCGAAATCGGTTCAGATTATATATAGTTCCCGTTATATGTACACCAGAGTTGGGAAAATATGTTAGACTATTTCATATTTTAGACCCATTTTCAATGGGATTTTCCTCCAATTGACTGCATAGTTTCCACGGAGAATATATTTAATATGATATTAAAGTGTGTCAAGTTTGATCTAATTTGGTTCAGAATTAGATAAAGGCTCCATATATTCGTTTTTCCGGTTTATACAAATATGGCCAAAATTCCCACACTTTACACAAAATTCTGTGATAATTTCCCCATATCTTAGTCATATCCTGCACACTGTAATGCCAGACTTTCCACAGAACGGTTGAGTTTTAAATAAGGCTCCAAGTCGTCCGACTTGATCAAATAATATATCACAACCCACACTTGACCACATATCTTGGCAAAATCTAGCCAATATCCTTGTAAAATCGTCACTACTGAGTAGCAAAAATTGTAAATGTTACTCAAATTGTCCTATATCTCGAATACATAAGTATCGCCTGATAAATCGCAAATACTCTTTGTACAATTGCCTCAACATTTCTCTCGCTTCATATTTCCAATATTTTTTTTAACATTGTGTTTCATTTCAGGGCGTTAGCCGATTTCAATTTTAATTCTAGAGATTTTGTAGAAGTACAAGAAATTGTCTCCATTATAAGTATTTGTATCTGGAAATGAAAACCTTTATATAGCTCCCAGCAAATACAAATGTTGGTCTACATGGCGGTGAAGGGTATAATATAGTCGGCCCCGCCCGACTTTAGACTTTACTTACTTGTTTAACATATGTTCCAAACATATTTTGCAGGAAACACATATATTATTGGATACTGCCGAAACATTATTAAGTTTGTTTTATGTGAACATATTATATGTTTGGAAGCATTTTGAGCCCAAAAATATTATATGCTTGGAAGAATTTTTCCCAAAGACGATTGTGATCATTCCCTAACATACTCGTAATTTTCACTTCCACGAAATATTTTAGTTCTTGGCACCGTTTTCTGTAATACAAATAATGTCGAAGAAATTATTCACTTTTATATATTTTTTAAATTTTACCTTTCACGGAGAATCCAACCGAGGACCATACAGTTTGTAAGCCAACACACTATCCACTGGGCTACGTAGCTGTTATAGTCACCAGTAGATAATTATAGTTATAAGTTACATTTATATAGCATAGTTTGCAGCGCCCACGAGCCCATGCAAACATAACATTTTTTAACAGAAACATACATTTGTTTGCCACGTGGAGCAGTGGTTAGCATGTCTGCCTTGCATGCGAACCCTTGCAGGGTTCAATCCCTGCTCCGACCGAACACTTTTTTTTAATTTACACATTTATATTTATACTATATTAAATTTGTATAATGAAACTTCGAAATGTGGGTTATTAAAGATTTATAGTCAGTAACAGTGCTTGATATAAACGAAATTGACTGATTTTTGGATAAAATATTATTTTTATTGCAAAAATAACAAAAAAAAAACAAAAAACTGTTTTTGGTACAAAACTTTAAAATGTGGAAGGAATTCAAAAACACTAACAAAAGAAGAACGTGGAGTCGAGTATAAACATACATAAATAATTTTATAATATAAACATAAATTTATTTAGGCGTGAACAGTTTTTTACTACCATTTAACACCATCGCTCTAAAATGTATTTTATTTTTCTTTAATAATTCATTTTAAAGAAAATAAACTTTTTAAATTGTTTTAGCTGCAAAACTCGAACTTAATGCCCGCTTTTATATTTGAAGGTGTCCGTCAACTCCTCGTGGACTTCTTATTAATAACACAGAAAAAAAAGTGTCTCGTAAATTTAAGAAGATTTTTACAAAAATTTATTACAAGAATTTTCCAGAATTTTAGTTCATTTTTCGTATCTTTAACGAAAATTAACTACTCGAAAGGAAATTTTACAAATTTTAAGTAGCAATCGTTTAGTTCATAGCCTACAAAATACGATGGAAATTTCCTTAAAAAATTCTTAACTGGTAGTTAAAAATTCTTTCGTCATACTATAAAACTACTTATGAAATGTAAAATACTTTCTAAATAATAAGTGTAATTTACTATAAAGAGTTTTTGTATGAGAAAATACTTTTTTACGAAAATTGAACTTGAAAGCGGATAGCAATTTCTTACTGGCAATTCCTATAGTTAATAATAGTTGGTACAACATTGCTCAATGAAATATTTGTAGTTCACATGTAATTAAATTTATAGACATTTTCGTCAAAATTGGGTAGATATCATTTCATGAAGTTTTTGCTAATTTTAAGTTAAACGTTTCATCGTTCTTATACTGATATGCATTTAAGAGTATTGTTTTTAGAGTAAATTGTGGACAGATGCGATGAACTAATGCATAGTACAGAGATCTTTCTCGTCAAAGTGGAATATGTTTAATGTAAAGATGATGTTACTTGAAATTTTTTGAGAGTGAGAGCATGCAATGCAATAATGAGAAATGGTAGCGAGTGATGGGCATGTTGTGTATATCTGAGCGTGGGGTTGTTTTTATTTTTGTTGTTTCAGTGGTTTGTGTGTTTATTATTCGCGATTGGTTTATTTGTCTGGATGAGGTGTTGTTTTCAAAGAAGGCACATGTGTTTTTGTTGTTGTAGAAATGTTTTGGTTTTGCTTTGTTTTGTTTGGCATGCTTCAGTTGTATAGTTGGCGTTGGCGTGGGCTGTTGCACCTTTTTAGCAAGTATGTAACAAGGGAATATAAAGGTATGGAATATTTTGGTTTTTTGAGACATATATTGGTGTTTGTTTATTAAAACTTCTAAATGAAAGTTATTAATATTTTAGCGATGAGGTGTACAATGGCGAAGTGATGATCGGTAGCTTAGAAAAAAGTTATTAAGAATGTTCAATATTTAGGAAAAAATGCTGAAATGGAAAGTATATTGAAATTGTTTTATCTAATTTAATTTTTATTATTCAATGTAAAAAATAAATATTCAATTTCAGAGTAACTCCAGATGAATTTGGAAAATTGTTTGTTACACCCCAGCGTATAGTTTAACCATAAATAGGTAAGTGTTCTAGTTTCAATGTGGTTTTCTTTTAAAAAATAATATTCTTTATGTATATTATTATTTGCTAATTGTTATTGTTATTTTTTAACCAGTTTCATGTTTTTCTTTGTTGTAAAAAAATATTTAATTTAAGAGAAACCCCAGATGGATTCGGGCAAATTTTTATATTTCTCCTCAGCGTATAATTTAATAGAGAAGTGGTAAGTTTTCTTTTAAAAATTGGCTTTCTTTTCACTAGAATATTTAAGTTTTTATGGCCTTTTTATTATGTTTTGTATTATGTTTTTAATACCTTATTTTAGTATTACTTCAATCAAATATTTTTGGAAACCAATTTAATATTTTTAATGTAAAAAACAAATATTTGATTTCAGAATAACAGCATTTTTATGAATTGGTAAGCTTTCTTTAACATTCTTTTAACCAGAATATTTACTTTTTTATGCATATTATTTCTTTAATTAGATTTGTGGAAACCAATTTAATGTTTTTTATTTAATGTAAAAAATAAATATTTAATTTCAGAGTAACCCCAAATGAATTTCGATAACTTTTTAACCTCAGCGTACAATGTAATAGAGAATTGGTAAGTTTTATATTAGAACTTTGGCTTTCTTTTAACAAGAATATTTATTGTATTATGTCCTTCACATCGATAACAACACAATATTATGAGTTAATATAACATATTACTTAATTCATTATTTCTCTAATTGTTTCAGGTACAAACTTTATGAGGTACGTTTATCTAAGAAAAGTTGAATTCCTTACACCATTTAATAAAATGCCCCCAAATATGGTAAGTTACAAGCTAATTTAAAGAGCTAAAAAATTATATTTTATTACATGTTAATTTTTAACAATTTTCATTATTACCTCCATTTTTTTTAGCAAGATATGTGAAAAATATACTTATGATGAATAAAAAACTAAGGAAAAGTCAAAATGTCCAAAAAGCGAGTTAAAATAAACTACTTTCTTGTTCCACGTGGTCATAATTTTTATTCACAAAAACATTGTATTAAGATCTTTCATCATAAGTTGTTATAATAAAGTACTTTTGCTTAAAGAAAGTTTAATTTTAATGTACGAAAAATTTCATAATAAGGCCGGTATGCACCTCTAGCGAAAAATTTCATTGCCATAAGAAATGCATTGCTATTTATGCTAACGAAATTTTCGGTAGCGTTCAATTTCGTAAGCTGGTACGCACCTCTAATGAAAATAACAGGGTTGTCAAAAGCATGTTTTGGCAGCAAACATTTAATTTATTACAATCATTGTGTGCGTAAAAGTTTTAAAAGGTCTGTAAATAATAAAAAAATTATTTGAGGAATATTTGGAACATATATTAACAATTTTTAAAAGCGATTGGCTGGTTTAAAATTTGTGTACACAGCCCTGTTTTTTTGTTGTAGACTTAAATAAATTTTTGCTACCGAAAATTTCGCTAGAGGTGCATACCGGCCTATAGCAAAACGGGTTGTTGTTCCTTTAATTATTTGATTTCTCTGTACTGTGGAATAATTGATTTAAAAATAGTTTAGTCGTCGACATTTTAAAGAGACTGTTAACCAATTTTTATTATCGGGTTTCCCAAAAAATAAGCAAGTAAACCAAAATAATACTGACTTTTTAACTTGGTAGGGGTATATAAATCTTATGGTGTTGTAAAAATGAACTAAAATACAATGTTATAGATGAACTAAAATTTAAGAGAATGATAAACTAGACAAGTTGAAA